>NC_041361.1:14703180-14918180 GCF_900634415.1 Cottoperca gobio
GGAAAATAAATGCATCAAACACCAGAAAGTTTAGGAAAATATTTGAATATCAATGTGACCTGCCCTGATATAGTGAAGCCAGAACTTCTGGTCCTCTGCTGCACTAGAACATTTTTGCACGAGCTCTGATGCTGTTATATGACAGAGGAGGAATCTGTGTATGAAGGAACACCAGGAGAAGATAACTACTGCCCTGATGAGAGCTTTTAAATCTACTTACAGCTATTGGTGCACTAACGTTGGAACTTCCTCTAGAAAACTCTAAGATCAGCTCTTATTCGGCCTTTGAAAGGATGTTAGTTTAATGTAATATGCGTATAATGAGTAGCTCTAGAGGTAGTAATTACAAATGTATGCACATGGCAGGGTGTTAGTTTTATCATGAGAAGTCCGCTCTAGTTAAGGCTCCGTATGAAGACTCACATGATGCGGGTGCAATGCAGGGAGGGGTCCACAATAAATGGATGTGGGCAGCAATACCCGAAATGTATAACAGCAACATACAGCTGCAACATCACAGTATCAAACAGTTACAAAAGGTTTCCTCGACACAGACTGTAAGTGTGGGCTGGGTTTCCCTGATGCATGTTGCACCTTAGGTCCTCTTAAATTAAAACTAGACCTAGTTATTATAGACCCAGTTTTAATTTAAAATAGAAAATCTGAAGCACTGAGACCATGATCAGGATTAAGGGAAACCAGCTCTCTCTCTCTCTCTTTCTGTGACATCTGTCAAAGTCGATCAGACTGTTCACTCACAGCATACCAGCTCCTGACTGGAATCAGGACACATGCAAAGTTTGAAAGCTAACCCGCTAAGCGACATGCATGCAGAGTGTGGGTCTTCTGTTACAAGCTGGCGTTACACACTATACTCTTATTTACGACAGAGAAAAAGGTCACGTCTGCCTACGGTATGTCATCCGCATGATGCCCTTAAGAAGATGTGTGCAGGAGACGGTGGAGGCTGTGCATTCACACAAACAGTTGCTGGTCGAAAACCTCTACTGGAGTATACAGCACAATTATTTACAACATGTGTGTAGGATCAGGGATGGAGTCAGCCCCCGTTCAGTTCAACCACCTTTAGAAGGGAATCAGCATCACTGATATCTGCTGACAAATTAATTGGCCAAGAGATGGATGAGTTGATTAAAAGTTCTGTATTTAAAAAACAGAAAACAAATTCTGATTTAATTTACGTCCTGCAATGACTGAACTGGAAGGGACTGAACCTCAAACCTGAGGGTGAGGGTGGTCACCATGGGAGCAGGAAGGGCTTCATCTAGTTTGAAGACTACAGGGCTACAGATCTTCATCGTCATCTTTATCAGTGATGCAGTGGAGGGACGGGGAGACAGGCTGCATGCAGATGGGAGGGGAGGGTCCTTGGACAGGTACAGTGTTTGGTCATCTTCTGGAGAGAGACAATGAAAGGAAGGAATACAGAAATATGTTAAGAGTCATATTGAATGATTATAAATTAACTTTCTAATGTTTCTTATTAAAGGACCATTGCAATGGTTTTGTTTGTTTTAATGACGCGTTTATTGCCACACATTTGACAAAGCGTGCCACAAGGTTGTAGACTGATCTTCTAACTTCCAGGCAGCCACTGGTTTCCAGTCTACGGCAGTGTGTTAAAGCTGGCGTGCAGGACTTTTACAAAATAATCAACACCGTTATATTCAAGCCCTTGCCAAACAAGTTCACACAATGCTGATTAAGCCTATCTCCGCCAGGTAAAGACCTCTGTATGTTGCAGCATACAGGGCTCGTGGTGTCTGTGGCTGGCACGCGTATGCCTGCAGGTGAATCTTTCTCTTCCTTGACATGGGAACCCCCCCCACCCCATCACTGCAAACACTTTTTCACCTTCCTTTATTCCAGTAAACTGTGAGTTGATTTTCATAAACTACTGAAACAAATTGAAGGACAGAAAATTGGTTTAAAACGTTCAAAAGCAGGTGATTCGTAGTTAATGTGCGCGTGTGTGTGTGTGTGTGTGTGTGTGTGTGTGTGTGTGTGTGTGTGTGTGTGTGTGTGTGTGTGTGCGTGCTGTTAATTACCATGGCATTAACTTGCAGCGGTCTCCTGCTGAATGATGTAGTGCCTGTTTGAATCATCCACCTCGCTGCTACAGTGAACATCACTTCTGTCGATGCACAAACACAACACTCAGTACACAACCAACTATAACTTAACTTTATCATAATCCTACTGCACAGTACATTTAATAAAAGTCATATGAAGTGTAAAAGTAAATTGATAACAAAATGACAAAGATGTCTTTATTCTAATCTTAACTTATTTGAAGTGACCAGAAACAACAAACAGCTCGGTGTCTCTGTTTACTGTAAACTTACTGTAGCCGACTTCCTCACCTGTTGTCATTGATGTCTCTCGTTTCACTGACACTGTTACCTGCTGGAATGAAAACGTACGTTTAATTTCATTGATTGATTCATTGATCGAACTTATCATTAATTGAAACGTGGATGCAATAATATAACAAAGAGTTTATAAAGATCAGAGCTCTTGACAATAAACGTCTCGTCTGTTCATCATCGTCGTAGATCCATCTCTTTGATATACAGTGTGTACAGCTTTGTCATATGGATTGTCCATGTTGTAATGGTGTTAACTTTTTCTATTCTGTACACTCCACATCTATTGCCCGTCTGTCTGACCTGGGAGAAGGATGCCTCCTCAGTTAAAGGGTTTTTCTTTATCCGAACAGAGGGTCGAAAAGGTGAAAGATCAAATTGTGATATTTGGCTACATAAATGAAATTGACTTGACTTAACATAAATGTAACTCTAAAAGGATCACGTGATCAAAACTGATTTGATGCCAAACTCTGTGTACATGTGCACCCACGTATAGATATGTGAACATTGATTTGGATACAGGCATGCGTGCGTGCTCTTACTCTTACTGTTGTCAATGTTGAGTGGGAAGGACTCCAGTGTGTCTCCAGTGTATCTGCCTGCTCTGTAGCCCAGCGCTGTGGAAACTCTGTGGAAAACAAATACGGTCAAATACGAGCGCAGCGTGAGGCGTCACAAGGGAGGGAGACTTTTCTGATCCAGTCATTTAACAAATGTAAAAAGGTTGACAGAGTCAAAAGGAACACATTCTTAAAGCAATACTTAATGTCAAAGGGAGAAGCCTGCCAGCTGGTTGTAATAACATTAGCATGCTTGGATGAATGACCTCTCAGTACCTGTTTGCAAACACCACAGGATGCTCCAGTGCTGACTCTACCTGATCTCTGACATCTGTCACAGACCTGACTTTTAATCCATGCAATCTGTAGTCTGGAAACCGTGGAAACTGGATTTAAACTCACGTGTTGCTCTGGACAGAGTTAGGGTTGCAGTTGACGCTGGCGGCGCTCGGCTGTGTCACGTTGCCCTGGAAGAGGGCGTTGCTGTAGGTGTTGGCGTGTTCAGTGGCACGGATGTAAGTGTAGAAGGGGTTGGTGGGAGAGCAGACGGGCAGCTGCTTCGGTCTCACTGGCTTGGCTGTCGGGATGATAAAGTAATGTAAAGTAGGGCACAACTACAATTAAAATGGGGGAAAACTGCAGACCACAGAGGTTACAGAAAAGAAAGTCAGTCCAAATTCCATTAACCAGGCAATGACACAAACAAAAGCATGAATGAAATGGTCAAGCTTCAGTGCAGTACCGATCTGTGCTGCATGGGGACGCCTCAGGGCGCTCTTTGCCCTCATGGCGTCCTTGATGCGGTCGACCTCCTGCTGGTAGCGGCGGCGGTCCATCATTGCGCCCTCCTTAGCATCCCTCAGTGCAGTCTCCAGGGCCTTAACTCTCTCAGCAGTAGACCGAAGACGTTTCTCCAACTTTGGAAGCTCACAGCGCAGATCTGCATTGTCACGTACCAGCTGGAGGAGAGAGAGAGAGAGAGCAAGAGAGAGAGGGAGGGAGGGGGGAGACATCACACAGGGTGGAAAAAATAGGAAAATATAACACATCTCTTGGAATGAAAATATCAGGATTACACGTCTCCTGGTCTAATACAACACAAACTGCAGACGGTGCTTACTTCACTAAAGTCACATTTCCTCTCATCCTTTCTGTGTGTCTTACCTGTTTGTGAACCTTTGTAAGTTGGTCCAGGTTATTTTCAAGAAAGGAAATCTTCTGCTTCTGGGTGCAAGACCCCCCGCTATCATCAGGCTCCAATTCGGAACTCTGCAGAGAGGAAGACGAAGCACGAAGATGAGAAAACAAGGAATAGAGGAAGAGGTTTTCTGATGATTGTAACACATGACAGAAGCATTTATAAACACGTGGCTCACTGATTACTGTGATTACTACTCTTTCAAACTCACTTTAGAGTCAAATCTTCCATCTTATCAGTTATCAATACACAGTTAAATGTGCCCAACAACACACATCCAGTATTTTGCGTGACATTAATTCCTTGCAAGATCTTTCTGTTGGATATTTTATCCACTAGTCTTCACAAAAAGTGATTGTTTTGGGGGATTAGAGGAATGGAAGATATTCCTCCTGAGGTTTATCAGTGGATATTCTTCAATGCCGTCTCTTATCATCTTGGAGCTGCTTACTTTTTTAACCCTCGACGTGAGGTCTTGAACGAACAGCTTGCGCAGGTTGTGGAGGGTCTGGAGCTCGCGGGCCTGGAGGACAGGTGGAGTGGAGGTTAGTAAGACAACTATGAAGACAGAAACGCAGCAGCGGACAATGTTTAAGACATATAGTGGTGTATAGTTTACTCACGACAGTCTCCTCCAGACCCTTCAAGTCCTGTTTAGTCTGCTCATGGCGCTCATGCAGGAATCTGACGGAAACAGCAAAACCATCATTACAAAAGAGACAACGAAATATCTATGTGTTGTTCTGAGCGCCCTCTGCTGGAATTTAAAAGTAGGGAGAGTGCACTGTATCAATTATATCCTCAATTATTTCATTTAAATAATCATGGAAACGCCCTCAGAAATCCTCCACAGTATGCTGACACACATGAAGTACTCTATACTCACACATTTATGTTTCTTGATAATCTAATGATGAAACAGTACAAACAAGAAAAGTGGACCTCCCAACACTTACGAGAGCTCCTCCAGGCGCTCACTCTTGGTGTTGTCCTGACACTTCAGGCGTTCAAAGTCAGCGCGAACCTGAGCCAGCTCCAGCTCCAGCTTGGAGTTGCGACTGCAGGTGTGAAACAGCAGCACACAGGTTCAGGAGGAATAACAGAAAGGGAAGAGTTTAGATTCAAATTAATGTACAGCAAACCTGACATTTCACATAAAATAGTTTTGTGTATGCAGGATGAAAACATGTGTGTAATATTACCAAGCATAACAGTAGCATATAATGATTACTACTAAGTGATTATCACATCTATGTATGTATCTTTGTGTAAATAGAAAGAACTAATTAAAGGTGGTCACTGACTCAGTGAGCTCGTCAATGATCCTCTGCTTCTCGTTGATCTCATCCCGCAGGCGGGCCAGCTGCTTGTGATGGAGGCCACGGTGAGACTCGCTCTGCTGACGAGGAACCTTCTGGAAATGAAAAGAGCAAATGCACAGCGTCTCTTCAGATACAAACTTTGCTTGTATTCTATCCTGGAGTGACAGGATGCCCATGTCAGAATTTCAATCCATTTTAATGAATGAACTCAGGTTTCAGGCTGGGCGCACATGTTTCTTACCTTCACATTTCCATCCTCAATCTCACCCTTCTCTCCATCCTTCTCCTCAAGCAGGGAGTTATCTGGTGAAAAAAAGAGAACGAAAGCATTCAGCACAGAGCAACAACCGAATAAAATCTTCAGGCAATTTACTGAGAAAAAGAAAAAGAGGATAAACTATTCCATATTTGTTTTAACAGAATGTGTGTGTATGTGTACACATGTTACCCTGGTCTTGCAGCTTGGCCAGCTCTTCGCTCAGGGAGTCGTGGCTCTCCTCCAGCAGCCTCTTCTTCTGCTCTACGCTCTGCATGTACTCCGTCAGAGAGCGGATCTTAGCTTCATGCTGTACCAACATAAACGCACATACAGGAAATGTAAAAAACAAAACAGCCATGACAAACTACTATAAATGATTCATTCAAGCAGCCTTTCATCAACTCCATCTCTTCTCCATCCCTCACCTGAGAGATGAGGAGCTGGCAGGAGGAGAGCTCCCTTCCGGTCTCCTCCATCTTGCGGTGGCACTCCAGCTGCATGTTCTCCAGCTGGCGGCAGCGCTTCACCATGCTCTTCACCTCCGACTTGATCTTGCTGATGTAGAGGCGAGCCACTGTGAACTCTTCCTCGATCGCACCGCTAATCTCCACCGGCTGAGGATTGGAGAAATAAATGTCAGGTTATTTTCTTTTCCACAGTTTCCCCACAGTTCTTTTTATTAAGCGTTGTATAGTGTACCTGCAGTATATGTGCATTGTTGACCTCTAATTTAAGAGAAGAATCACCATGAAACTTCAGCAGTTAATAACTTTCATTAAGACAATTATTTTTTGTATTATAAATGTTATGAAATCTTTATTTTAATGTTATTTTAAATATGTAAATGAGTCTTATATGTGTTAATTTGCATACATTTCCCAAACAGAAAACTGAACATTGGATAAAGCCAGGATCAAAATTCTTTCATTGTATTTATATAAATCCAGCTATGAATGAACAAAGCCCTTTCTCTAGTCTGGAAGAAGACATGGGATGGTAGCAAAATACCCCAAACTCTCAAAATTGAACAGCGCATGAAAAAACTATTTATTGGCATCTAGTGTCTCATCTTCTTCTTCTCTGTTTAAACTTAGAGCCAACTCACCAGCTTAATCTCCCCGTTGCCTACGATGTTGCTGAACTCGCTGAGGTCCCTCATCAGACCATTGAGGACGTCAGCGATGCGTTTCCTCTGCTGTCCGCTCACCTCCTGCATACGAGACAGCTCTGCCTCCAGCTCCATCAGACTGGCCTGTTGCAAAGAAAAAGAGAGGAAGAGAGGATCAGTAAGGATCAGCGAAGCACCCAGAGACCACAAACCTCCATTAGAAAATGTTTAATGTACATCTAGACTGGGAAACCAGCGGATCCACTAATATTTAAATCATATACAAGTGAGGTTACTCCACCAAAGAACAGAGGCATTGTTGGAGTTTCAAACTCTCGGTTTTAGTGATAAACGTTACTCTAACTGGGAGATGGAGACCATCAATTTTGGAGAATATGTAAAACCTGTCCAGGGACAATAAGGCTTTCTAGAAGGATGACATGTGCAAGATTTCTCGTGGCCACTGAAATAGACAACCAACAATGAGAAAACAGTAATGCATTTTAAAAAGACATTTCTGTAGCACAATAAATATCATGGGACTGAAAACCTCCTTGGCAGAGACATTCTCATTATTCCTCCTAAAAGCCTACCATTTTCTGGGATAGTTGGTTGGCCAGCAGCTGGTTCTGCATGCCTTTCTCCTCCACCTCCTGGCTCTTGTGGTCGTAGTTGATGGCCAGCTCCTCCAGAGCCTGCAGCACCTCCTTCACCTCCGCTTTGGCGCAGTCGCTCTCCACTTGCAGCCTCCCGAGTTCAGCCTGGACCTTGTCCCCATCGCCCTTGGATGATGCCAGGAGCTGGAGGGAGGGAAGGACAGAAAAGAGGGGGAGACAGATTACGACCTTCAATCAAGACAAAAGACAACATTTTGTCCTTAATTATTTAAGGGCTGCTTGAAAGCTGGAGGTTGGTTTTAAGCATACATTTAGAATTAGTGTCTCAAACATAGTCTGTGTGTGTATACAGTGTGTATTTGTTTGTGTGAGTTTGCGTATACTGACCTCATCCTGGTCCAGCATCTGCTGCTTCAGCTTCTCCACAAACTGGCACTGCAGGTTGATGTCATCATCCTGCATTAACAAGATATTATCATAAATACCAACCACTCTCTTGCATGTGTGTATGAATACCCAAAAATTTTAGTCTTTCATCTACTTTGTCCATGATCGTTTTACATAAATCCATATTTACATTTCAGTCTAAGATGTCGGCAATGTTTTACACAAGTGAGAAAGATACTAAAATATATTCCTGTTGCATCTTATTTTATACTAATTGTAAACATGTGTCTTCTCTCAGGTGTCTTTCCACAAGCTGCAGTCCTCGAGCCACTCTTCAAAAAGAACAATCTAGAGACATCACTAATGACCAACTATAGGCTCATATCAAACCTCACATTTTTAAGGTCGATTGAAGGAATTTGGTTCAGCAGGATTTGGAAAAATGGCCCATGCATTTATCTTCAGTAGACTCGATTACTGTAGCGGTGTCTTTACAGGTCTGACTAGAAACCTCTAACTAAAGACAGCTGCGGCTGATTCAGAACGCTGCTGCTCGAGTCCTGACTAACACCAAGAGAGTGGATCACATCACTCCCGTTTGGAAGTCTTTTCACTGGCTTCCTGTCCGTCAAAGAATTTACTTCAAAATGCTTCAGCTGGTTTATAAAGCAACGAAAGGTTTAGAGCCAAAATAAATGTCTGATCTTCTGCTACATACTGAAGCAAAGTGTCTGTTGCAGTTAATGTGTTCTTATGTTTGGACCTTGTCATCCAGCTGCTTGTAGAGCTTGCGGATCTCCTCCTCGTACTTCTGCCGCTCCTCCTCGGAAATGCGGACAACAATGGAGGAGGTGTCATTGTCCAAAATGGGACGCTCCTCGATGGTCTCAAAACGGGTCACCACGTCTGGTGAGGTCTGCTCAGTCTCAGGCACATTCTCTCCTGAGGGGAGGGATGAAAGGACAAAGAGGACAGAGAAACAAATACATCAGAATGAGGCCGTTCTGTTAACGATGTAGTTGGAGTTCAGCCAGTCAGAAAACACTCAATGTGTCCCACCGTTTCTCCAGCGGTTGAGCTCAGTCTCCAGCTTCAGGACGGTTTCCTTCAGAGTCTTGTTCTTCTCCTTCTCCTTCTCGAACTTCCTCTTCCACTGCTCCGCTGTCAGCTCCAGGTTGATGGAGGCGGTGTTCCTGATGGTCTTGGCACTGTGACAGAGGAAGACAAAGACAGAGAGACACGGTGGAAAACGTGAATCTGTTTTTTAGGTGATTAAGGAAAGGACCGATGATAGGTGTTGGTGATATAGCTCCAAAGTCACCTGACAAGTATGAGATTCATACCTCCCTGGTGAGAGAACATTATTAAAATTATTATATAAGTCGGCCGTGTCAGTTAGCTTCTGCATCTGACTTGTTTGGATTTTAGGCCATGCCCAAAATACTTTATTACCTTCCTTTTAAGGGGTAAATATAATCAGTTGAGTCCTTGCTGAAAAACATGGCAGCATGCCAAACTGTAAACTACAATTTCTTAAAGCGGCCATGACTGTATCCAAAGATGCATTGCCAAGTATCAGATTAATTCCTCCCTGTGTTCCTCCTCATGTCTGCATACTATTATAGTCAAAACTGTGTGTGATATAATCAAGTTGGCAGTGTACGCCTCTGCTGTGTTTGGGTTTTAGTAGGTCACTCCCAAAAATAGGTCAAAATCCTGCTTTTGAAGAGAACATTTAGTGAGTTTCCTGCTAAATGTGTGGCAGCATGTGAAAAAGCAGTAAACATGTTTTGTTGGTTTTCCTGCTCTGTGTAGAAGTTAACATCTTTAAATATATATATATTCTTTCCAAAGACGCATCAACAAATGTATCTACCGTTGTCCAAACATCAGAGTCGACTTGGTCTCGGCGTCGTTGTAGCTGGAGGGAGAGCAGCAGATGAACATGGTGGTGCGACAGTTCCCACCGAGGGAGTCCTGCAGGATGCGGGTCATTTTGCTGTCACGGTACGGCACGTGAGTTTTCTGCAGGAGAGAGAAGAAGGGTGGGAAGATGACACAGAATGAAAGAAGAAGAACAGAGAGGGGAAAAGATCAAGATCACAAGACAATTTAGAACCAAAAGAATGAGAGAAATGCAGCAGGTATGCATCATTTGCTTCCTGTTCTTGGGCTTCTGCAGTGATTCATCAGAAGATCATGTTCAGCAACAATGTACATAAATGTTCATCCTGATTTCTTTAGATATTCTAATGAACCCCAGAACTGCTGTCAAAAGTCTCAGATTGTGACGCATCAAACTAATCTTATAATTGGCTCGGACAGTTTTGGCATTTGACAGCCAAACCTGTTGAGTTGGCAGAGAAATAAAAGAAGGGTGTCGGTACTGGGATGCATTTCATTAACAAATCGACAGGAGGGACCGACAGCTACTGCATATTAATGTTAGAAATGAGAGAGGAAGGTTATTTGGTAGAGTATCTGAACCTGGAGGTAAACAGGTCAATTCCAGTTGAAATGAAAATTAAACACGTTTGAATTTATTGATATGTGAAGAAAGTACAGCTCCTTAAATATCTCACATATTGGCTCAACACTGACATACAGTATTCTCCAAAAGAGTAAGTATGACCACTTTTTGCCACTTCACCACTGATTTATTTGTACTTTAATCTAGATCTGTATATGTCCTCGTCTATTTTACTGTAAATCCTGAGGCACAATTGTTCCTCTACTGTATAAAAAGTAGGGTGGAAATCGCTCACCGTGCCCTCAGCCAGAGCAGAGATGACATTTCCCAGAGCAGAAAGAGACTTGTTGATGTTTTTAGCCTCGTCCAGGACGGCTCCTGCTGCTCCAGTCTTACTGACCTGGAATAAAGAAAGAGAGTCAAACATGAGAGATGAACAGCTGAAGAAAAACACAGACGTCGTTTATTTGAAGCAGCTGAATTGCATGTTGGGAGTTGTTGATTTATAATGTCTCCTACCTTCTCACTGCCAGCCAGATCCACCAGATACAGTTTTCCACACAGTTTCTGCTCAGTCTCCACATGCTCCTGCTTGATGTTGATCAGGAAGATGCTGTGGCTGCGAGAACTGTGCTCGTTCATATCTGCACAAAGACAGAAGCAACAATACCGTCGGGGTTGACAAAAGGCAAAGAGGTTCCCTGCAGTCTTTGGATGTTAAAAGTGGTGTTTTTGGAAGGATAAAGAATGAAGATCTAATGTAATCAAACTTTATTTCTTCCAAAAATGTGCCTGTGTACAAGGAAATCACATTTGTTTCACAATAGAGAACAGAGACTACTTTGTAATCATGGAGATTTGAACTGAACAATTATAAATTCACCATTTAAACCTGACTCAGTGACATACAGTTACCCTTGTTTTACAAAAACATAGAAACTAACATTTACCATCAAATGTTATTACTGCAGCAGAAATATATCATTTTCACAGAGTGCAGATGACGAGCAGCACTGGTCTGAATGTCTCTCTTCATCAGACGGACAGTAGGTTTCTCTGCAGGTGATATCTGAGGGCGTCAGCTCAGTGTTTGCAGAGCGTCGCCCCATTAATCTGCCATCACCGCTCTGCAGCACCGTGAGTCAGCAGGCATCAACCAGGAAACAGAAAAGACTGCGCTGCTCCTGAACGCAGCTCTGAGCAAATCAACTGCTGCTTACTGTCCATGTTCAAAGCTAGATTATTGAGCAGACTTTCTTTATGAGTAAATCATTTATAAATTATGCAATTATATTTAAATGTATGATATATAAATAAATACACATACAGGCAGACATTAATATTTATAGCGATTTTGCATGCTTTGTATCGTCTGCCGCAGCACAAGCTGTAGTTTGTCTAACCCTAACCCTGTAGTGTGAAGAGAGTGAGCTGGGTCAGACACTTTATCAGCCTGTCTGGTAAGAGATGCCATGTTCTTCTATAGCAGTCTGTACCAAGTGAGCAAACTGAGCTTTTCAGCTTCAAATCATTTTATTCAAACTCTTCTGAAGACAAATATCTGTTAACATTAGTTATAAACCGCTCAGGTTTGTTCCCCTGACATAAGACACTAAAAGCTTTGCAGAGGACTCAGCCTCTGGAGGACTGGAAACATCATACTCGTCCTATAGTGCATACTTTATTTACTTGATAATTAAATCGATAGGCCTATAATATTCCTGTGTTTACAATTATTACTGATTAAAACACATTTTGAACAGCAGATTAAGTTATTGGCTTGAAAGTTAATTGAAATGTATTTCTTTCCCACATTCCAGTTAACTTGCTCTAACTTGTCAATTGGCACCTGCAAGATGATTTTGTTTTTAGTGCATCATTCTCTACCACCTACACTCCACTTCTTTCAGCAACAAACACATATAATAATAAAAAATGTGAAGGTGGCAGGAATACTATTGGGCCATGCAGCATTTGGTTGCACATCAATTAATGTATGAAGTAACTGTGAATTAACATTCCTTCTATTAAGTGTGAACAACTCCCATGAAGTCATAGTGACTTGATCATTTATTAATGGTGAGCAACAGGAATTCATCCTGCAATAATTCATGTGTTAAATCATCATTTGTCATGCATTAGTATATGTATTAAGTATTACTTAAGTATATGAGGGTAGCTATTATTATACATTATTACATGCTGAGATTATTGGATTATTTTTGTGACTGCAGTGATTTAATTTTTAGGGTGATTAAGGACTCGCACTGAGAAGCAGGAATGTTAATGCAACACATTTCCTTCTGGTTAAGTGCTTTTATCTCTAATATCTCTTAAGAGTTTCCAGCACTGTAACATATTGGGGGTCATTCAATGTCTCTCTAATTCGGGCATATTGATCCTCTTGTATGTATGCAGATAGTCCTGCAGCACAGATGGTTTGCATTGGCTGACATTTAAGGTAAGGTCCAAGACACTTTACAAAAAAGGGCAAAATCAAATCATCTCTTTAAAGTTTCACAGAAAGTCTAAAGTGAGGACGAACAATCATACGGAGCGCTGAGGCACAACGTGCATTAACTCTGAGGAAAGATCAGTGAAGCCATCCGGGTGTTTTTGTTGAGCACTGAATCCCACAGCTCATCTTGGCTCACTCTTTTCACTTCATCACTGTGAGTCAGCACAAGACTCCACCACAGGAAACCATTAAGGTTTTGTAATGGCTTGTCATTTGGATAGTTCTCCAAGGAGTGGCTTTATTGTATTTTTACCTTTTGAAATACCTCCACTGAAATACAAAATCAGTCTTAACAGTAGTGATTGAAACTTATTATTGTTTGCTTAATGAAATGTGGGGTGTGATCATTGTTTTTGCTCTTTTAGAGCAAACCCCCTGAAGAAAGATGCTTACACTACTGAAGCATTTTTATGGATTTGATGGAGAACAATCACCCGCAGTAGTTGAGCCATGAGTAAGACATTATTACTGAACATAGAGGAGCGAGCCAGCAGCAAACAAGGAATAACAGATGAGAGAACTTTTATTTTCTAATATTTGGAAGGTTTTGTAACATACGTTAAAGATAAACATACTGTTGTCAGTTTACTGAGTACAGCACTTTAAGAAACCATCTTATTAGACGAGCGGTTTCTGTTGGTTACTGGGAATGACTTCATTGGGATAATGGCTGCAAGCAGAGACGTAGTTCTGCTTTGTTGCTTTCTCCAAGCACACAATAACTGCCCACGGCTGCCAATTACTTTACAGTGAGCTTCATCTGGCAGGATCTTATTTCTTTTTATGAGAATGAATGAAGCTTGGAAATTATAGCGTGCTGTAATATGAAGATTACATAATCAGACAACATAACAGGCTACATGAACTCAGCGGTCACTTTACGCATCAGTAACTAGTGTAAGTGCTACTGCCGGCACTGAAAAGAAAATAGATCCCGTGCTCCGATAGGAAAGTAGAGGAACAAGATGAGACATCTAAAATGTTTCACTGTAAGCATTTGGCTTTTGGGGTGTCTGAAATATATATATATATTTCTTTTGATGATTTCCGTCCTGAATTGTAATAGTCATCTACTCACTGTATATCATGTGTTGCAACAACAATATTCTTAGATAAAGACTCACTGGTCACAGCAACATGGCGGGCAGCTTTGCCCTCGTCGATCACATCCATCACCTCATCAGGGCTGGAGACAAAACGCTCAGTGCATCCCTGAGGAGAGGAAAGGAGAGGAGAGGAGAGGAGAGGAGAGGAAAGGAAAGGAAAGGAAAGGAAAGGAAAGGAAAGGAAAGGAAACAAGGAGAGGAAACAAGGAGAGGGAAGGAGAGGAGAGGAAACAAGGAGAGGAGAGGGGAGGAGAGGAAACAAGGGGAGGAGAGGAGAGGAGAGGAGAGGAGAGAAGAGAAGAGAGGATATGAGAAGAGAGGAGAGGAGAGAGGAGAGGATATGAGAGGAGAGGAGAGGGGAGAGGAGAGGAGAGGAGAGGAGAGGAGAGGAGAGGAGAGGAGAGGAGAGGAGAAGAGAAGAGAGGAGAGAAGAGAGGATATGAGAAGAGAGGAAACGAGGAGAAGAGAGAGGAGAGGAGAGACAGAATATGAGTCTGACTTCATTTCATCTAAAAAGACGACATACAAAACTATTTCACAAACCTTGACAAATGGCACCCTGTTCTTATCCTCATGGACAGACAGGTTGGTCTTTGTCACTAAAAGAAAATAGAGAAATATTTAAATGATGTGTTGTAAGTATTTTAGAACAAAGTACAACAAATCCATGCAGTAGCTAAATTGGTTCAACATTACTTTATATTTCACAAATCAAAATACTTTGAAAGTGATTCAATTAGAACTCATTAGCACAAACCATCTAGAAGGTCACGGATTTTGTCCATGTAGATCTCAAAGTATGAAACCTGTTGGAGAAACACAAAAATACGAAACCAAATTTACCTCAGGGTGAAATGTAAAACACATCACACAACTTACTGTACGTACACAGTTTTGATTAACTGTTTGCACACACAATGTAAAGACTGATACAAGAAAACAAAAGGAGAACAGACGATAAACACAATACAAGACATTATCTACTGTAACGGCACAAATACACCACCTTGATGTGGAATTCCAGGTTTTCATCCATGGCAAAGATGTGGTTGAAAATGTCCTCAGCGATGCGAGGAATGATACCCATCTGGTGAGGATCGTGCAGCTTGCCCTGAAACAGGAAGTCACAGATAAGGATACAACTTAGAGTGGGATGGTTATCCAGGGCCAAAGGCTAATGGATACTTAATGCAATAACACCTTTACATTCTTATAAAAAGTCTGATCAAAGCGGAGGACAGTAAAAGGCTTGGCAGAAAAAAGAGAAATGTTATCCTGGTAGAACCACAAAGAGTCAACAACATATAGACCAAGTAGACACTTAAAGTAAGGTCTGGTGGATCCTTCTGTGAGACCTGACACCAGTTTCTAGTGACATTAAAATTAGTCAGAATAGAAATTGTGAAAATACATTTCATATACAAATGATTGTGTAAACAGCTCTCCAGGTCTGAGTGGTTGGGTCATATTAAGGTTCATTTGAAGGATAAGTTTTGATTAAGTGCTCTGAATACTGTACCTCCATGGTGTGAGTCTTCCCGGAGGCGGTTTGTCCATATGCGAAGATAGTGCCATTGTATCCACCGAGAACATCTATGAGAAACACAGAACAACAAATGAGAACTCATACATTTCAAATATCGGACATATTTTGACGTGGCTGATCATCCGTACCCTTGACAATCTGCTTGGCGCAGGTGTTGTACACCTGCTCCTGGGTGGTGTTGGTTGGAAACACTCGATCGAAGGCATAGGACTTCCCCTGTGAAGACCATGAACAACAACAACAAATGAACAAAAAGCAAAAGAAGGTGGTTTATCTCCAAATTGAGATTTTTCAGTTTAGTCTCAGGACATTTAATTAAATCAGAAGGTGCAGTATTTAGCAGTAGATGTTTTCAAATCTCTTTTCTAGCAGTGAGTCATCAGTTTGAGCTTCGGAAGATGATCTCAGCACCGTGAGGTGGCCCCATAAAATAATAAGATTCACACTTATAAAAAGGATGGGACGTTCTTAAACCTTTAAATGTCGTCTCTCAGCACATTAATGTTACCAACACAACATATTGCTGTTTTCTTATGAAATCTTCAAAACGCCAATTCTGATGAAAACTAAACATTTTCTTTCAGGCTTCAGAAATACCTCTTGAACCAATTCAAGCAAAAAACAAGACAAATAAAAATTTATTATTTTCTCATGACGTGGCAAATAAGCAGCATCACCCCGGACTCTGAGAATGCTTCAGTGTTGCTGCTACTTAGGGATGCTTTGTGAAACGCTGCTTTCATCTTCTCGAGCAAGTCCACAACAAAAGAAGATGATATCAGCAGAGAGTGAGATAACCGGTTCTGCGGAGCTTCTTCCTCTCTGCTCATTGAAGCCATATTTCACCCGGGACCTGGCAACTTCAGATGACAGACGGGGGAAAGGACGCTGTTTTTCCATTACTAGCTATTTACATATATACATATTACATATCTATGATTGTGGGTTTCTATCATCAGGCTTCCTGAAAAATAGAAACATGTTCCTGATATTTTCTGAACATATTGTAAGATTAAGGAGCATCTCCTGCTGTGCTGAATTGAAACATTTGAACAATTTGTTTGTTAGTATTTTAGAACTACAGCTCCCATGAGGCTTTGACTTTATTTTGCTGAATTCCAATAAAGTAATCATCCTTATATGTTTCTTGAAGAAATAGTTGATATTTTTGGAAATACACTCTCTATACACTTTCATGCAGAGAATCACTGTACAATGAATATGAAGCTACAGCCAGGAGACCGTTAGCTTAGCTTAGCACAAAGACTGGAAACAGGGGGAAACAGCTAGCCAGGCTGTCTTTTGATGGGAAAGAAATATGCCAACCAGCCACCGTAAAGCTCACTAGTTACAATGTTATGATCCAAGTTGTTTAATTGTGCTTTTAAGGAGGTTATGGGCCAGACAATTTCTTTCTTTCAAGCTTTGTGCCAAGATACCTAACTACTTAACTTATGGCTAGCTAATGTCTCCTCTTAACTCTTGGCAAGAAAGTGAATAAGCATATTTCCCAAAATGTTGAATTATTCCTATAAATGATGAAAGCTCAGATATTACTGTCCACTGAAGCTGTAGATGCATTTGTTTAGAATATGAACAGAAAACGAGGAGGATGTTTCGGATTTCTAAGAAAAAGGGACTAAATAAAAGCTCTGAGTTACAGATGCTCGTTAAAAGGGTAGGCAGAAGAGGGGACGGGACAGAAAAGGTTTTAACAATGAGTACATGGTATGAAACCACTTGTGTACACAGGAAGTAGGTCGACAAATACAAAAAGATGAGGCTCCTACGCACTGTTTACAGCATTTTAAAAGACTGCGTCAGAACTACAACACACTTTAAATGTTCTTTTGATTTTTACGTTGATGTGTTAGAAACTAAATCTACAGGAAACTTTCAAACTTTGCACCCAATTAAATCAGCTCCTCCTAAAAAACAAACAATCTTGCATGACACGCAGACGAGTGACTCAGCCTGACGAGCCTCGCTGCCCTGAATGTCATCGTCCTGATCGGATACAGAGGCCACAACGCAACACAATAATGTGAGCTGCCAGAACATGAGCCGTATTAAATGTCATTAACAAATTGACTCGTCTGCAGACCTCCCCCATGGCAGAGTGATTTACCAGAGAGAGACATTCTGGCCCAGGACGAGGGGAGGAGGGACAAAAAGAGACGTAAAAATGGAGATGGATGAGCAAAAGCAACATAATGGTGAGAGTCAAAGAGGCAGACACAAAATAGAGAGAGAAAAACAGTAAGATGAGACAGAAAAATGCAAAGACAGACAGATGGAGCCGGAGACAAGGCAGGTCAGCCAGTGATGCACAAGCTCGCTGGATGATTATTGATCCTCTCTGTGGGCAATTAGAGAGATCAGTTTCTGACTGTCCATGAGAGCAGAGAGGAAGGTCAGGTAGATGTTTCCATTACCTCAACATGACTCCTCCCACAGCACACTGCATTTACCAGCCAGAAGAGAACCAAAGCTAACTATTCCTCTTCTGTTAGCACCCCAAGCAGTACTTGTGTACTATCTTTGTGTTTCTTTTAGCATTCCTTAAGACATGGAATATTTGGCCCAGAACAGAACATGTAAAGAGGAACAATCAACATATACAAGCAACATTATGCAACAACTCTCAAGCCTCAAGCGATGGGATCGATTCCAATTCATGTCTCCTAAATGTAAATGTGAACCACGTAGCTATGATCACAAATCTGAAAATATTTCAATTCAATTTGTTTACAATACTAAAACCATATAAAAACAAAACTGTAGCTGTATTATTTCAGTTTGTTTATGATACAAGTGAACTTGTTTCAAGATGTTTACGATCTTTAAAGAACAGCCTACTGGATAAGGAAGGTTGCTGCCCTAACTATTTAATTTTTGGCACCATAACTTTATTTTATTTTATTTGTATTAGAATCTAACACTGAAATAAGGATAACTGGCAGTTATTTTATTTAGAAGAAATATTGTTTTTATAGACAAAAACGCAATAAGATGACATTTGGATAAACGTGAGAGAAATCTTTTCCAGTTTTGACAAAAGACTAATTCAAGCGTGCTGAGATGAAAGTGTTCCCTACACAACACAGCCACACGCTCTCCAGCTGTTAAACATTCAGAATATATTGTGTATAATTTGCATAGTGTATCCTCCCTTTCACACATTATCTTATCTTCAGAGTAAACAAGTAATACAGCATCATCAGATTTTGGTCTACCCAGCTCACTAGCCCCCATTTCTCCCAACTTCAACATCTACTACAAAGATCCTCAGCAGACGTCATCTCTGCACCAGTATATCTGTCTGCACCTGCTGAGTAATGAACCCACAACACAATACAATAGAAAGCCTGCTGTGCTGAAGGCTGACCTCCTTCATGGCAGCATTAAGGCTAATTAGGCTAATTATCTTAAACACACATAATGAATGAATTTATCTTTGATGGTTTTGTTAGATGAATGTGATAAATCACAATTACTCATAAAGGGCAATGACTGACTGATATAAGCCTACAGAAAAATACAGCAATTTACTGTTTGAAATGTGTCAGCATCTCTATCTCTTTAGACGAGCCATATGCTCATGATAACAAGGTGTTGGCCATGTTTCATTCATAGGCTACACAGTGAGCTACACTCATCAGCTGAAGCAAAAGGCCAGTTGGCGCACTTCAACAACATTATATGTTTTTGTGCTTTGTCATGTTAAGGAAACGCCAGATTGTGGGGGGGAAAGCTGTATTATTTCCCTGCACTGCACCAATTATAATGTGTTCCTGCCGATCCAGGACCCAAACAGATGAGACTGGCTGATGATTTATTGATGAAGGGCCTGCTTGCACAACAAAGCGCCTCTCTTTACTCACCGCGACGAGGACAGTGTCGTCTCCTTGGAATTTGGGGATGAACTGGTCCCCGCGTACGACCTCAGACTGGTTGAGAGGACGAAAGCGACACAGCACTTTTATGTTGCACTCCGCTGGGACATCGGCCATTGCGCAGATTCAAGGAGGAGGAAGGATGCTGCCTTCTGCTGAGCGGAGAAGATGCTGCGGAGGCTGGAGGCGACCCGTCGCTGCTCGGGGCCCGATCTGACCGTCAAAATAAACGGCGAGGGAAGCGCAGTGACTTCGTCCTTCTGCGTCGAAAAGGACTGGCAGCACGGTGGCGAGGTTGGATGGATGTATCCTGACAAGCTGAGAGAGGATGCAATTTATTTGTGCGCAGCTGGAAGGTGTTTCCGTGTCGCAGAGGCGGGCGGGCTAAATTAGATGTCAAACCCCAAAACGATCCCCTACATCATTAAAATAACCGACTGGATTGTTCTTGTCGGTTCGTTTGACGCGGTCTTTCTCTCTCTCGTGTTTTTTATTTTGCTTCTCGGCTGCAGTGGTGGATGTGCGTCAGGCCGGTTGAAGGTGAGATGCTGCTGGAAGGGCAGGGAGGTAAAGCTGCTGCTGATCGGCCTGCTTTGGTCGCCACAGCGCCCTCTATCGGTGGGTGAAGGCAGGGCGTGGTCTGCATCCGTCTCTTTAAAGTGGTACCCACACAGCCTCGTCATCGTCAGCTCAGCATCCTCACAGGCAGGCGGAAACCAGAGCGCCATACTGCAGCGTCACATCCTCAGAGCCAAGAAGCATAACTTCATTACTTTGTGTAAAAGCAGCTGCCAGGCCCGACGATGCAGTGACTAATCCTCAGTCACACTTTGGCCCCTCTCCGATACCTGACTGGAGGCCATTTCTTGGAAGGAATAAGAAACCATTATGGGAAGGCAGTGGAGCTTATTGATTAAAAAATGATATTTGGCCTCACCTTGAAGGAGCATCAGTGTCTGATGAGACTGGGATGATGCAGCACAATATAAAAACACATTACCATTTAAAGACTCATACTTACTATAGAGTGATCAAATACAAATCAGAAAGCACTCATTGAGCACATACTGTATACTTATACCAAGGCTGCACAATGCAGTACATTTATTTTCTACTAATTCTGGATATTTATCTGCCTAGAAAGCAACATAATTATGAGATGTTGTGCCAGATTTCTAAAGTTAAGGACATTTTCAATTAAATCTGTAATAAAACACAAATAAAGAAAACACAACTACCTTCACTGGAGGTAATAAACTGGGGTTTGTAGTTTCCTGAAGCTCAATAACGCACTAATAATCCATACCTTTAACATTGTTTTCACACAGAAACATGTAGTTGACCCTGGATTTTATTGTTAGGCCACATGCACCTCCATTGTTCTTCTTGGGACTTCTTCAGAGTTGATTTTAAGTGGTGTACATTTACAGTAGGCTCATTTAACCAGGATGCCGATGTGAGACTTCTTTTAAAGCTATAAAACCTTTTCCTGATATTTTGAGTTGGAACAGCCAACGATGTCAAGGCCATGCTCAATATAATCCTAATCTAACAATGTGCGAGTTGAAGGTAAATTCAGATCCTGATAAACTACATCACAGTTTCTCACATCCAGAAGAGAAATCAACACAGGGTACATTTTCTGTAAATAGTTTAATATTAAATAAAAAAAGACTCCCATATAAAAAAGAAAGCTACAGTCCACAATTTAATCGTCTTTTTAAACATAAGTATTGAAAGCAAGGGGTAGAATGAGAAAAATACTTAATTACAATTCCCAGAAAAATTCACAATTCATTGTTTTCTCTCGTCTCTTTCTCTAACAATATAAAATCAAAATAAAACACATTAACTATACATATGTACAAATCTCCAAGTGTAGAAATTGCATAATCTGCTTTCTTTTTCACTTTTCTTTATTCTTTTTTTATTTATTTTTTTAAATACAGCAAGAGATGCCAGTACTCTTGGGGCAGGGCAGTGTGTGGAGGAGAGCTTGAACAGTGACATGAGGAGACAGAGGGAAGATATTACTCCAAATCCACAGCAACACACGGACATGTGAGACGTCATTGCTCCCCGTGTTTAAATTTTCCAGCCATTCGTTCAACCAATCAAAGGACATACTTTGATACTTTGCATAAACATGGGATTCTTGCAAATATTCCATTTCAAAATCCAATTCCTTTACCAGACATTTATCTCATGGCTGATGGGTGAAGGTTTGTGTTGACAGATATTAAATATTCTCCATCACACCACAGCTACATGGACTTCTTCACAGCAACAGATGACAGCATGTGACAGTGGGTTGGCAAAATGCAAAGAAAATGAGGCTTAAAGTTTTTTCTGAATTGTTCCACATTTGTCAAAAAGTAGATTCCCTTAATCTTACTGACCTGCCGGACGTGTTACGACAGGATTTGAAGAGTTGTACAAAATAACTTTTCTCAGTTCATTAGTGATGTACAAACCATTAAGGATCATCTCAGGACGAGTGAAACACTTTTGTGTGTGTGGCCAGTGGTTGATGTAAACTGATTCAACATTATTTCCTTGGCTTGTTCCTTATAAAAGTTGTTTTATACTGTGAAAGAAAAAAAAAACCCTCAAGTCTGTTCCTTCTTAAATTCTCTTCTAGCACCTTCTGAAAAACCTTCAAAAACATTTCTTTGAACTACAACCCCCGTGTGTCTCTGCAAAGAGCCCTGTATCTTACAAACGGACAGGGTCTCGTAGACTAGAATGAAAATTAATTTCACTAACGGTCGGACAGTGAGGGGCTCAGCAACAGCACTGTTGTCCAACACACACTCTGACACATAAAAAGACACATACATCCACACACGTACAGACACACTTTTAACAGAGAGCATTGTTGAAGTAGTTGCGCTTTATCCTGACTCACAGTTGTACACTGATGAGAAGAAAACAGCACTCTTGTTTTCTTACAGATATAACACCAACCATAATCAACAGATCTCTGGTCACAATGTCAAGCAACCATTAGTTTGTGAACTAGACCTAAGAGAAGTGAAACAGTGTCCACTCCAATTTATTTTTTCCACTTTTTATAAAATCAACTTTTCAGACTAGATCTCTCTCCTATGCGTTTTTTTTTCATAGTGGTTGTCATAACAATGGTTGACATGACAACGGCATAATATTAGTGCAGTTGAATTAATAAAAGAAAGGTCTAAACAGTGGTGAAGATGGAGGGGGATAGTGAGGCGTCTGGCCGCCTTTGATTGGGGAACAGCTCCGACTTACAGCTCCCTCCACCAATCACTGCCTCTGAGACCTGGCGCCTCGTCGCCTCCTGCCGCGGACTGACCTCTCGGGCTTCAGCAGTGCTGTCTGGAGCAAGACACAGAGAGAAATCACAGTCACAGCAGCCCCCCAGTGGTGGAATTACACCACAGTCAGAACTGCACAATCATTGCCAGCATGGAACAGCTGTCTCCTGAGCAAACCCTTCACACATTAAGTTTCCACCCTCTGCAGAGACGTAACAGAGTAAGAGGCAGAATACTGCCCCTCAAACACACTTGCTTTTAGCAATGACGCTGCTTTTTGAGGGTAAAAAAAGTCTTAGAAAAGCAGTTGAGGAAACAATCTCAACACAAAGTCCATTTCAGAGTTCTTTGTTTGTTTCATCGACTGCTAAGATGAAGAATAAACTTTGACCCTCAGCCTTTAAGCAAACGTGTACAATAAGTCCTAAAATGGACTTGTTAGGGATAGGACAATATAGGATTTTATTGTAAATAGTTAAAAAAAACTCAATAAGTTGATCGTGGTGAATTTCCAATATCTTAAAACGGCTGTACCTTATCATGGTAGAGAAGCGAAACATATCGATATACAATACATCACGTAAGAGAGAACAGACTCACACAATGATGCCCTTTATTTATTTCTACCTTCACTCATGCAGAAGGACCTTATGATTTATAATAACCTCATTTAAGTCTGTTTGATGCTTAGTCTTTCACTAACAAAAGATGTGACGCAATACAAATATTTGTTTCTAAACAAAATGTACAGTGAAGTGAATACAGTGTGTTCTAGTGCCTTTTTAGGTTTTAAACATATTTGGATGATTATCGGGATTATATGGTGTATGGCAGTTATTTTGATCAGGATAACAGTGTGACATGAAATCTTCATATCGTTCCATGCCTAAATGTGGTATTATTGAAAGTTCATACGAACATCTGGTGCTTAGCAGGTATGTTTACCATGTTCCCGGTCTTTGTTTTAACTTCTAATTAGCAAACTGAGTAACGCTGAGGTTGATAAAAAGTTGTGCGGGCATATGGTCATACACCGAAGTACTGAACAAATTCTAATTAGGATCTGATGATGGGACTAGATGAAAAGAGACCACCAAAGTTAAAACAATTATTCCTGGAGGGGAACATGAATGTCATAATAAGTGTGAACCTCACGGTGGTGCTAGAGGAACAGTCATGGGACAGTAACATCAACATATTTGTAAACAACAACTGGGGGGGAAACGGGCCGACTCAAATACGTTCAATGATACTAGTGAGAGGTAATTAACAACCCGCTGATAATTGAAGCAACAGAACTGTGAGTCACGGAGGAGGAGCGGAGTCTTACCGTAGCCTTGGTTTCCTCTAGTGCTGTAGCATCCATGTCTCTGAAGTCCTCTAACACATTCTGTAGCCTGACACACAAAGTAAGAAACAGGTGCAAGGTGTAAGTGCAAGGTCTGGAGAGGTCTTGAGACTTCTTACTGGAAATTGATTTATCAGCTGATTCCCATTCATGTCTGAGAAAGAAATAGCTTACGTTTGTTTCCTTTTCCTTCCTCTTCTGGCTCCACCCGCAGCTCCCGCTTGATCCTTGGTAGGTAAGATCAGAAATTAAAGTTTTAATCTTCAGTCATTTAATCACAACGCTACATTCCTATTTTTTTACAGTCCATACCAAACTATAGTCTGTAGTCTCAGCAAGATAATCATGCAGTCCCACACGGATGCAAAATCTTTACAGGTGCACACATTCAAAACCGGCTGGTTGTCGGCTGATCAATCTCATATATCCAATGTTTTGACCGTCAAATTTACACACATATGCGGCATTTTATGTCTTACACAGCGGCAGAGGAGGAACAACCCCAAAGACATTAGGACAATCAGACACTTAACAAATCATCACCCCAGTGAACATGGCACATTTCAAGAAGCTAGAAAAGGCAAAGCAGCTAACGCTAAGGAAACCAGCCCCAAAGTCAGCCTCCGCTGCAATCTACCATCTGTAGTGAGAAGAAAAGTAAAGGTTTGTGTATGCTGTCAGTTATAGTTCCTCAAAAGAAAGAAAATCAAAATCAGAATGTCAGACTTTTGCTTCTCTAAACATCTTGTCTATAAGTTTAAACGAAACACTCACTCTTCCCTGGTCATTGTGCAGCAATGTCCCAGCTGTCTCCTCATTGGTCCTCCCACTGCATCCATCCCTGGGACTGAGGTACCCTGCATGCGGAAGATGCCCCTGCCTATCTACCCCTGCCTCCACATAGGGGCACACAGCGGCAGCAGGCCCAGTACAGTCTGTCTTAGCCTCTTCCAAGTATATGGATGGCAGAGGAGGCTCTGGGTGGGTATGTCTCTCTACCATAACCGGTTTCCTTTGCAAGGGTGACATAGAGCCATCCTCGGTAGGTTTGGGCGTCCCCTGTGCTGGGGAATGGGCTGCTGCTTCCAAGCTGAGTCGGGATAAGTCTAGGTTGCGGAGAGAACAGGCCCGACGTGGGCTGAGGGAGACTGGGGCACTTGCCTGGGGCAGAGTAGGGACAAGGGTGGACGGGGTTTGGTGTTCCACGGGGAAAGAAACTGGTGGTAAGGCACAGAAAGGTGAAGTGGGGTCAGATGGCCCCATGTGGGCCCTACCTTCCTGCTCTTTAGCACTGACTTGAAGGAAGGAGGTATAAATTGTGTCCATGAAAGAGGTGTAAGGATCGATGACAGGCCTGCCCTCAGATACCCGCTGTGGAGGTGGGGGGTGTTCATGTGCAGGGGCTGAAACTGGAGCAGGACTGGGAGCCATCTGACTGGCTGGAATGTCTTCCTGTCGGGAAGGGCTTTGCGTTTCCTGCAATGACATTGGCTTCTCTCCTTGTGAGGGTGGTGCAAGGTTTAGCTGGAGGAAAACGGGAAAAAAAGGTGAGGCGATCGATAACATTCAAACGATACCAAAAGAGTCCTTCAGATATGATCTGTCTGATCAGATACTTATTTTTACCTCTCTAGAAGAACACATTGAAAAAGCAGCTGTAGACTGAATGAGTTTGAAATAGAGAGATAGAATAGAAAGAATAGAGATTTTTAATAGTTTAAGTAAACGTTCTTCACTCTGATTATATGCATATATAGTGTGTATTATACTAGGACAGTCTTCCTAAAATTAGATTTAAAATATTGCAACAAATGGCCTTGCTTACAGTATCTAAATATATTGAATCTTGACCCCTTTATAATGATGTGTATCTTATCGCCAGATTCTTGCCAATACACAGCCCTAGATATAAATAAACTTTTAACTGAGTAACAACTAATACATTTAGTAAAACTGATCCGCTATAAAGGAAACGTCTCACTCGTGGTTGTACAGCAACGGTTACAGAGTGGAGGAGTACAGACATCAGCTTACAGAGAGCAAAGTTTAATATATGACCGTCATCAAGTTACTCACATAATTAACTTTAAGTAGCCGATACACTTTGCTGCTGGCCACGTTCATCATTTACAAATGAGAAGCTGGCACATGAATGTTTTATCCACTAAGCTTCGTGCCAGTTACCTACCTGTATGTTGTTGAGCAGGTTGATAGCTCCATCAGGACCCTGCAGCAGAGGCATGCCCAAAGCTGAGGTCTGGAGGATGGAACCTGCTCCAATCCCCAGCATGCTGTGGAGGCCTGTGAGGCCGGAAAGATCCCCTACGAAGACACATCTCATAGATTCACTCACATAATGGCTTACTGCTAAAGAATGCCTGAAATGTTTGAAGTTTAAATACGAGAACAGTTGATTATTTTTGCTGATTTAATTTATTCCCAACGTAAGGAGTTTAATCTTTAGAAAGAAGTGTTACACAGGGTGGGCACCAACTCACCTAATACAGCAGAGTTAAGCAAAGAGGGCAGTAACTGTTGGAGGATGGGGTTGTCCTTGCCTTGGAGAGATAGAGGGATGAGGGTGTCAACACCAGCATCAGTAGGTACCTGCAGAGTAGAGGACAGTAGGAGAGTTCAGTTAGAGTTTCAGGCAAACATATTAGAAAAGAGTGAATCAAAGGAAAAGTTAGCGATGGGGTCGGAGAAATACAGAGAGACCAGACTCCTTTACATTTTTCTAATTAAAAAGGGTTCCAAAAGTACATTCAGATAGACGGGCTGGGATCTGCCCAAAAAACGTTTTAAGGGGCCTTCATTTGAAAACAATTTAGGGAAAAACATATTTTAGATGAGAAGGAAAAACTGCTGATGGGTTTTTGAGGATAACAAGCCACTAACACGGGGAAACACTGGAGCGGTTAAGGAAATGAGCTCATAGGTTTTTCTAGGGAAATTAGGAGAAGCTCAGAGGAAATAGCTACATGAGACAGGGGAGCCTACCTGAGGTTGGGAATGTTGGGTTTGCTGTGCAGGAGCTAATTGGGTGTGGGGAGGTGGGTGGAGCTCGGCAGAGTTCAGGGCAGCAGTGAGCAAGGCAGGGCTGAGGGGCAGGAAGGCTGCGTGGGGAGGAGGGAGAGTGGCAGAAAGGAGCAGAGACTGCAGGGCTTGGATAGTGCCCTCAGCTCCTGGAGGAATGGGGAGAAGGCCCTGGGCAACCTCCAAGAGCCCCGCGGCCGATAGGGCTGATGGATCCAGGAGGCCAGAGGTCTTATCCAAGGTGAGGCCCTCCAACGTGGTGGGGATGTGCTGTGGCTGCTGGAGAGGAACTTCCAAGCTGACCTGGCTCAACTGACCCAGCCCGGATAGAGGTAACAAAGGCGTTTGCTGCTGCCCGAGCAACAAGGAGGCCATCAACAGAGCCTGAAGGCTAGGTTTTTCGGTTAGCCCTAAATCAGCCTCCTGACCTGGGGTAGGGGTTGAGCCTGCGAGCGGGTTTAGCAGGCCCAAAAGGTTCAGAGGCAGCTCCCCTTGGGCACCACTCAACAAGGGCAACAAGGGAAACAGAGGATTGTTGTTCATCTGTTGGTGCTTCTGCTGTTGATCCTGCTGCTGCGTCTCCTGTTGTTGTATCAGTAACTGCTGCTGCTCTGAATGCTGCTGCTCTGCAAGAGTCTGTGGTGGTTGTGTAGCATTGGCAGGGGGTATCTGTGCATGTTGCCCTCCCAACCACAGCCCCCCGAGGGGCAACGAAGCCAGAACCGCAGGGTCCAGGAGGGATGGCAGACCTCCTGTGGATGACAGCAGCTGAAGCAGCTGCTCTTGGTTCATGAAGGGGAAGGCCTCTGCCAGAGGTAAGTGAGAGGTTGAGTCGCCCACAGCTGAAGGTGTATGAGGACTGTGATTATCCCCGAGACGAGAGGAGATTGGGGATGCTGGAGGTTTGGTCACTATGGAAACCTTGGGGTCCACACATCGAGGCTCCTCTGGCCCTGTGAGAGAGACATGAATCATTTACTTCTGTTCAGGCTGATCACTCAGTAAACACATCTTATACAAGGGGTCTTGAGCTGAATCGTGTG
Source organism: Cottoperca gobio (assembly GCF_900634415.1). Lineage (NCBI taxonomy): Eukaryota > Metazoa > Chordata > Actinopteri > Perciformes > Bovichtidae > Cottoperca > Cottoperca gobio. Next base: position 14,731,281 of record NC_041361.1, read on the forward strand.
TATGTGTTACACAGAAATGAACGGTGGTGGTTGTCTCTGGTACAGCACTGAGCAACTGATGGTTAGCTATAAAACATCATTACATTTACAAGATAGCAATAACATAGGGTTGTTAAAAAATACTGATTTCTTCATACATATATGTTGAATATTTCAAAACTCATTTTCCAGACTTTTGATAAATCGGTACCAACAGCGCCATCTTCCCATCACTGAACTTATTCCATCCGGTTGAAGATAATATTTGGTTTTTACTTTATTGCCTTTTGAATGTGTGACAACCTCAGAGGCTTTTGAACATGAATAATATTGTTTTCGTTAATGTTTTGTTAATCTAAAGTCGTTCTCTGCTACGAGCAGATTGTATGCCCTCGCTCTTTCCTCTAGTATCAAATATGTTGTAGATTTTCAAGATTTTTTCTTGAAAAGGTATTGAAAGAGTTAGAAATTCCAGTATTGTGGCGACACTAATAACAAATCAATAAACATGTGCACTCATGTCTATTCAGCGCCAATAAACCAATAAAGCATGCAACCATGAGTAAAGAGTTGTACCCATCGCCCTAAATCACCCTGAGAGATGTGATCCTCCGTAAAGCCTGATTTAAAAAGGGAGCGCTCAAGACAGCATGCATAGTTCATATCAATCAGACTTGAACGGGCAAAAGTTTGGAGAGTGTTGATGTCTGTATGGGTACATCTATATATTCACCTGCAGTGGGATTTCCTTGGGAGGACATCACAACATCAGCGGTACGGTTGGAGGAGCTGCCCTCCCCCTGGGGTGAAGTGGAAGATGCTGCGAGAAGAGCCAGGACATGGTTGCTAAGATCAAGAGGCTTCGGGGAGCTGGATATCGCCATAGAAACACAGCCTTGAGAATGACTCAGGTCCACTGATGTCGATGTGCTGTTACTACCATTCTCCGTTTCCCGCGATGGTGTCTGGGAAACAGAGTCTATTGTAGGAATGTGATTCTCAGTCGGTTGATGTTTGTCCGAGGCAGTCAGGAACATATGCCGAGATGGGCTGCTGCTGTTGTGTAAAGCTAAATGTGAGTTGAACAGCACTGTAGAAGAAGGAGAATGTCTCTGTAGAGGACTCGATTTAGTAGACTGAGGACGCGATGGAGAATGCACTGATCTGAACTGAGAGGAAGTGGGGGGAGGAGAAAGCGTCTGTAGCACCGAGGGGAGAGGATTAGTGTTACCGGTTCGGCACGGTGACCGAGTCTGTAGGTGCCTGACGTTAGAATGAGGGGCGGGAGAAGAGGGCGAGCGTCTGGGGCTCTGTTTATTAGTGTGTCCGCCTCCTTCAGTAGACACAGATCCTGGCTGAGCTGAAGCAGAGTTCGATGCGGAGGCCTGTGCGTTCTGCACACTGAGCAGGTGCAAGAGTGCAGACAGAGGCTGGGTTGGAGGATCCAAGCCAAGAGGTGTAGTTGTCGGGCCTGTAGTGAAATCCAGAGCCTCAGTTTGCCTCGGAGGTCTGGAAATGTGTGCCATCTGTCGGGAAGCGGGGAGCCTTGGCGTCTGCCCGAGGAGATGATGATGGTTTTCTAACATGACAGCGTTCTGGTTCTGCACAGCTGAGGTAGAGGAGGAGTGCGAGGAGGAGGGGAAGGAAGAGGAAGAGGAGGATAGGTTGATGACTGTAGCAGAACCTGCGTCTCCTGGTGGGGTGTTCCGCGGCCCATTAGCCAGCTGCTGGGTGTCTCTCAGCATGCTGAGCACTGTGGGAGATCGCCGCTGCCTCTTCCTGTGAGACGCATTGCGCTCTGCTGCGGGAGGCAGGTGGGGCAAGGAGGAAGCCAGGGACTGGGCCAGAGAGTGGGATGGAGGAAAAAGGACAGAGGAGGCTGCTGCAAGGGAGGGATGGGGAGGCCTAGTAGAAGCATTGAAGGAGGGAGGGTGGCTGTTATGTAAAGTGCTGTTTGTTACCTTTGATGACTGTTGCTGCTGTGCCTCCTTCAAAACCTCCAAGCTCACCGAGTTGCTGGCGACCTTTGAGCTCTGGCCCTGGGTTATCTGGTGAGCCAGCTGAGCCTTCGCAGCCGCAGAAAGCAGGCTGCTCGCGGGGAAAGAAGCTGGGTGTGGCAGCTTGCCCTGATGGCTGTGGTGGTGGTGGTTCAGAAATGGACCCAGAGGTAAACTAGAAGTCCCTGCGGAGTTCAACCCAAAACCTGGTGGACCTGCGCTCGGACTCAGACTTACGGTACTCTTCGAGGGCTTAGAGGAGAGAGCATTAGGGTTGCTACTGCTTTGGTTGGTCAGTAAGGAGGGGTTAGATGGGATTAGGAGGTGGTGGTTATTAGTGCTGCTGTTGCCTGAGTTCTTAAACTGCTCCAAGATGTCTTCCAGCTTGTACTTGGGGAAGTGGGGGCTGGGGTTTGGGGAGCCACCGGGGAGAGGGGAGTGTGGAGAGGAAGAGGAGGATTTCCTCCTCTGATGCAAGTTACTTCCCATCAGTCCTCCTGCTGCTGCTGCTGAGCCTCCTCCGTGATCAGAGAGAGGCGAAGGAGAGGCTGAAGGGTGGCGGGAGCGCTGGTGAGGAGACACACAGTTCATGTTATGGACAGAGGGAGAGAGGGAGGGAGACGGAGAAAGGGGGGAGCCTCCCACAATGACACCATGAGGATGATGAGAGTGAGTCTGTGCTCCTCTTCCTCCTCCTCCTCCTCCACCCATAGGGGAAGAGGGAGGAGGTGACGAGAGGGGCCCTAGACGAGGAGAACCCGGCGTCTCCGGGGTTTTGGGTGTTCTTTGACCTTGAGGTGTGGGGGTTCGGGGTGACCTCTGGGCAGCGCTGTACGCTGGGAATGAGGAGGTGGAGGAAGAGCTGGAGGAGGCAGGAGGATGTTGAAGCCTTCTCAAAGCATCTAGGGGATGGTGAGAGTTTGTGCCCGTGTGAAGGACAGGGGAGGAACCATTGTACGGGTAAATAAACTGGTGGGAGGATTTGGGGCTGGAACAGGGGTTTATGTGGAGGTTGCTGTGGGGTCGAGCTGGGACCGGATGGAGTTTGGGATGATAGTAAATGCCATGATCCTCTTCTTCACGCTCCACGAGTACTCGCTTTAAATCGCGGCTGTCCACTCCACTGCTCATCTCTGAAAGTGGACACACACATATACAAATGGTTACGTCAATATGCAGTGTAATACGGGTTGTGGTGAAGTCGCTTTCATAAAAGGTCTATAAATTAATTACCGAGAATAACTATTCTGCCCCGTCCGAGTGCTCAGGAGGAGCAATTTGACATTTGATTTCGATGCTTGAGGTAATTGGTGTGCTATCTTAAGGCCCCTGCCTTTGGAAAACTACCAAACGTGAGCAGAAAAAAGATAAAGAATTGACCGACTTGGAAGCAGAGTAGATTTCAAAGAACGCAACACGCCAATTTGACCCCTTCTACAGGATCCCATGTACTTTTTGAAAGATACATCATTGTGTACCACATTTGTTCATATAAACTTTGTAAATGGCCTCAACTGTTATTCCGTACTTAACGCATGCGTGAGACCTAGCACGCACATGTCCGACGTGACAATGTGCTTGTTATTTTCCCAATACCGTATTTGCACTATAGTGAATCTGTGTTAACAAAATGCACATTAGCAACAAATGGACGTAGTCACTATGACGTCACCCATTGGTTTGTGGACCACCATTTAAAAGCCTCAAGTTTTTTGGAACCAGAAAAGCACGAGAGAGTGGCGCAAAGTACAACCGAACAAGACATATTTAGGCGACCAAATTGGTACAATTTACTTTCATGAGCTGAAAATACAGTGTGAAAGGTTAAAGATGTAGGAGTGGCCTGTCAATCACAAGGCAGCCACGCCCTAAAGCATAAGCTGCTTTATTGTCTACTTTATTCTGAATGGGAACATCATTTACTAAATGAACATCACGCCGGCTACATAGTTGCCACTTGGTTCAAATATATTGTTGGATATCAACTGATGCAAGACAAACACATCTGAGGAAACAAAGTGTCAACCAACTACAGCACAACTACCATGCCACCCCACCTACTCGTGTGGCGTTTCTGATCACACACACACCATCAAAAATCCCTTTCCATGGGGAGTTCATAGTCCCATTGCAGCCCTCTCCATGAGGTTAGTACTGCGCGCACAGAACACTCAACACAATATCAACAGATTTGGTGGAAAAGTAATTTCTAGAAATTAGTATAGAAAATCTATTTGTTTATGTTTTCTTACACAATGTTTGGTAGTACACAGGAGCAGGAGCAACGCGTGTTACCTGGATGATGATGGTTGGCATAGGGCAGCTGAGAGGCCTGCATACTGCGACACAGAGCAGCCATCGCGACCACTTTCCTGCGATGGTTACACAGTTTGGTCATGTCCTGCTCGGCTTTGCCTAATGGCTGGCTGTGCTGCTCCACCTTCACTCCCACAGTGAAGTTGAAAACCTGCAGGGTACCAGATAAAAGAGGATTAGAAAGAATTCAGAGAAAAATCTTTGCATAACATTTCATGAAATGTAGAACACTTAAGGGCACCAGTTGTGGTATTTTACACTCATTATACGTATTTTAGTCACACACAGACCATTGCTGATTGCAGACTATGTGCACTCACATTTTGATGAAGATAAGGTTAGCAATGATTCCACACAGTTGGACAAACTTCATTCAAAAAGTTAGTCATAGATAATTAATTAAAACACGTGTGGGGATGTCACATGCCTGCATCTCTTTCACATGAAAAGCCTTCCAGTGCTGCCAATAAGTTCTAAACTACTCGAATATCCACAGGAATTTGACTCAATTTATGCAAACACAATGTCTGATAAACTAGCTGGTCAAGTGAGTTTGAAGAGGTAAAAAGGTCATCACCATGCCGTTAAAATATGTGTAGAAGTTCACATTCAAAACTCTAAAGACCAGAAAACATGGGTGCATACTGTACACTGTATGTATTGCCCACCCTTAACATACACAAAGAAATAAATCTTATAGACCGCCTTTACCTTATGGATAATGAGTGGACACTCAAGACCACATTTGCAGGTGCCATCAGTCAACAGATATGTCCTGACCTCGTCCAGAGAGGATAGGGCAGTGTCACTGGGACTATAGACAGAAGACAGGGACAAACTGTAACCGCAAACTCAAAAGATATGAACAAAGATATGTTCAAAGCACAGCACATTTCTAAGTTACAAAGCTGAACACACTTCAAGACATCCATATTTAAAATTTCATTGAGAATGAAGGCAGTCTAACTGCTGTATTAGAGAAACTCTGAAATCCCATTTTAGCCAAAGTTATTTAAACGTGAACACAATTTAGAAATTAAAAATGTAGATATTAAAAATAATAATAAAAAATAGAAATGTAGAAACATCCTCTCTTAGATCTGGGATATCTTAATTAAGAACAGATAAGGTAATGCAACCCAAAAACCTTCCGCCTACAGACGTATGGTAAGAAGAAAATTAATGTAAAAAAGAAGCGATTCTGCAGCCCACAGGATATTTGTGATGATGAAAACATTAGCCTTATTGTAGGATGTATTACACGCTTTAGGAGTTGATTTGAAAGTGCTCCCTGTCTCTTTGTCATCTGCTTTTAAGTGTTTAAGCTCGAGAAGAAACTGCAGTTACTTGGCTTGCTCGTTAACATTGGTGACTCAACTGATCACTAATCTAGGTTTTAGCCCACGCATGTGAATAAACTGTGGTTACATTATATCATCAAGTTCATTGCTGCTTATACGTCAATCAAGCGTCTCTACATTAGACTGGCTGGAAAATAACTCTCAACTATATTACTCTCTTCTGACAGCCAAGGGTCCTACGCAATTTCATATTTTCCACACTTTAATTTTCAGACCCAGACCACTGTTCAATGAAAAGTGTGCATTCAAATAAAATAAAAATCTCTTCTGATCTAAGCTGGCCATGGCAAATTAAAATCTTAAATGGAAAAAAATACTGCACCTTTATGCAAATGTAAAATAACAAACCACAGAAGCCAGTCTTCTTTGAGGGCTTTACAAATATGTTGGCAAAATCAGCATTCTTATTTCTCTAAACGATACACACACATTCATGCATGTATTGTATACATCCATATGCCTTCACATTAAAATCCATTTCTCCAAATATTTATAAACATCAGCATATGTCTGCATATGCTGTCCGCTTTCTGTTAACCTCAACCAACCCACCTGACATAGATCACATGCCCGCCCTCCACTCTCCTCTGCCAGCCGATGGGGACGTGTATTGCAGCGGTGTGGACCTCATCCTTGTCCCCACTGACAGTCTCACTGCCTCCCATCATTTTGTAGCTGCGGCCTGCCAGCACCTTGGAAGAGCAGCAAAGTGTCGATTCATCTTTTCTTTAAATCCCATAAAAGTAAGCAGCATTTGTTGAAAGACCCCAGGGTTTTTCTTTAAATTATAACATATTGCTTTTGCCGGAAAATCATTGTTCTGTATTTGAAAAGTCAATGTCACCGTTTAAAATGATTTCATGTGAAAGTTTTCTAAAGTTAAGGACTACAGATGTCCTACAGCATCAGTAGTATTAAAAACTGAATTTACTTTTGTAATCTTTACATTTATAGTCGGTATCACATTTCAATATACATTTTGGAATGACATGTTACCAGAGCTTTTAAACAGTCATGTTAAGTTTATTGTTATGGCGCACAATCAGCAAAGGCTCAGACCTCAGCTGAACTTCTTTTTAACATGTATGCATACATGCAACTATAGTTAGTGTCAGTGTAGTTTGTTGTGCCTCACTGAGAGTCACTAAATAAGTAAACACTTGCATGCATAAAATGGATGAATGAATGTCTCTGCAATGAAGTCTTCGGGATATCAGTGTTCTAACCTGCCGTGCAGGCAAATGTGTATGCCACGTTCATCCGACTACACAACACCAAATGTTAACGTAAAAACATAAAATATTATAAAATGTAGCACCACGATGACGACAGTCTAGGTTTAACAGAACCATGAAGAATGCTTTACAATAAGGGCTGCTAACTAGATGTATTGCACCATTTCAATGTCAGTTACTGAGACTTTACTTTCCAGCTGTCCTCTATGCTCCTGAAAAGGTCTGGCAAAGCAGCCAACATTTACTTATCTACTTATGCATGTGTGCTCCTGACATAAAAACATGTACAGAATGATGTCTCTAACTTTTAAAACCCAAAATATGGTATAAACATATTATCAGTGGGTGTGGCCACGACAAAAGTAAAACGTTTTAAGTGTTGTCAAGGTGAAGTAAAAGAAAAATAGAATAACTGAAGCACATTTAGCTTACCTTGTCATCTTTGAGAAGCCAGGATCTGTTTTGGCTAGGGTATCCACTGTCCAATGTACATACTGGTGGGTTAGAAGCACACAGACTGCCAGTAAAACCTGACCTGATGCGCAGCTGGACTTTCCCAAACTATGAGGCAGATCCTTAAATTTAGAGGAGGACACCTGCAGATGTATTTGTTCAGTTCACATCAGAGTAAGGTCTTGGATGAAGATGGGAGAGCCTGCAAAGAAAGGTGGAGGTGGATTATGTAATCTGACAGGGACAGCCAGAGTAAACAACACATGTAATAAACCATTTCCTGCAGTTGATGTGATCCAAGCTACTTCAAAAAGATATTCCATCAGATGTATTACTCTCTCAAAAAGAATACAACTTCAGAGCAAGCTGCGGCTACTTTGAAGTGGGAGGGTGTGTTTGGATAGGCCCGTGGTTTACTGGATGTTTAGCTGCAATATAAGCAGCTGCCTTTCCAACAAACAACATACAAGCTAACGAGACAGCAACATGAAAGAGCTTAACATTAAACGTTTATGGGAAGATGTAGTTAAGCTTAAATCGACATATTTGCAGCATGCATAACAATATCTCATTAACTGCACGACTGATACACGACAGGCTAGCAGCTAGGCTAACCGCTAAGCTAGCAGGCTACCCTACTTTGTACTATGTTGTCGTGACAGCTGTCAGGCGCACAAAACACTCCGATGCAAAACTCTTGCGTGTTAGCAACGGTTTCAAGAAACGAGCCAGACACATAACTGCTTTGCAAAAAAACTATGTATTGTATCATCCGATTGCACTAACTTATTGACAGCGTAAGCTAACGTTGATGTTAGCAGGACCTATCAACCTTTCTCTGGTCAGGCTCTCTGTGTTGGCGAAGTTTTGGACTCTTCGCTTTTCTGGCTCGCGGGAGAATCAAGAGTTAGCTGGCTAGCTAAAGGACTAGCCAGAGAATGTTTTGAAAACGGCCGATACTTTAATAAATAACCGTAAAATAAACAATATCATCATTCAAATTTCGCAATAACGCGATCAATCAGTTCTCAGCGTTTATGCAACGTCTGCCAGTCCGATTTAAAAACAAAGGGCAATAACGCTTCATTTTACTGCGCCTGGGATCTCGGGGCTAACGCTAGCAGCTAGGCTATCAAAGCTAACTGACTGAAATTTACTTGATTCTGGAGTGTCCCAACAAGACTGGAGGATGTCCCGCTCCCGGTGCACAGTTATCCAGCCGCTGCTTTGGTCTCCGCTCTGCTAAACCGTCTAGCATCCAAATGTATTCCGACAACCATAACGATCCATGTAATCCCAAATTCACAGTTTCCCACTGTTTTTTTTTCTTACAGATTCCGAGCAAAAAAAATAATGGAGTTTTCTGTCGCGCAAGCGCATTCCGCGCTCAGGGAGTATTGTACCCGACATGCAACGGGACCTTTGTAGTGCAGACAGACATCAGTGCGGAGCTCCTTGATAGAGGACATGATAATGACAGAATAATACCAGGCCCGTGATTCATGTCTGCAGTTCACAATAATGGACTCATGGGCACCTATATACTGAATTTCAGCCCAGATAACACGTCGTCTATCACACATACCGAAGTTAATTGTAAGACATTATCACTTACATATTTATTTTAATGTGTATAATTGAACTAAATTAATGAATAAATGCATATCACTTTCTATAATAGGGTGCTATACAGAGCGCCCTTTTAATCCCTATTTGCCTCTTATAGGCTCTTATAGGCTGTAGAAATGTCAAGGCAGGGTTAGGGTTAGGGTTAGGGTTTATTTAATTATTTGTTTGTATGTGTTTGGTGTTTTCTGTGATTAACATATTTCAGAAAGCATAGATTTTGGTAAAGATTGATTTGGCAACTGTCCTGGGCCCCAGACCCTCAGGGGGTTCACCATATGGCAATTAGTGTGTGCTAATTAGATTAATTACATGTTTGTTTGGTAATACTGTATGTATCATTACAGCACAATATAAACTGAAATGATAAGGGCCGTAAAGTTACACCTGATTTATTAGTCTTGTAGAGGGGGCCTCAAGATTATCAGTTCAAATGTAGCCTTTATTATATTTGGAGCAAATTCCTTAATATTTCTTTGCCTTATTAAGTTGCCGAAACGTGATTTATAATGACTAACTAATGCCAACACACTGCACAGAAAGTGGATAAAATGAGGGGCAGTAACGGCCCACACAGGCTGGCTGCAGCCTGGCTATGTTCAAGGGCCAGATTATTGTAAAAACAAAAACAATAATAAACAACTTTGACCCCTATTGGCTCATAAGAAACATAAAAAGATTAAACAGCTCAGCTGGCCCAATGAACCTGGCCTTATGTTTCCAGGTTCATAAAGTCAATTTGAACATTAAGTCACTGCTAGTGGACAGCATAGTGGCAAACTGCCAATCCCCAAATTGACAGGATATTTCAAGGTTTATAAATCTGTCTCAATGTGTGCGCCCCAAATGTGTACATGTGGGCTGGGCGACATTCCTAGCATGCTTTTACACATGCCATACTTTTCTTTCTGGTAAAGCATGATGAGTTGGGGAGGTGGGCACTACACAAAGAGTAGCCTCGGGGCACCTTAATCTGCCACTGGGCCCACAGCTCATGTTTAACCTGAGACCTCTAGATGGTTAATCTGACCCTGATATCGGTGACCCTATGATGTTACCACTAGCACCACCACCATGCTCCTAACATAAAACATTTGAAAAGGAGACCCCATGACCCACCTCCTAAAACCTCCAAAGACCACCACCAGGGTTACTGTGACTTAATTGACTAATCTGTTATCTAAGCACAGCAATATTTGCTGTGAAAACTGATGTAAATGATCAGATGAAACATTTTTAATTAAAAGGTGACACACAGGTGTGTGTATTGTTCTTGGTCTCAAAGAGATAAAGTACAAGGACAGTGAGCAGCATGAAGACAGAGGGAGAGAAAGTATCCGATTTCCCCTCGTCATCGGTGCTCATTCTGAAGTTCCCAGCTGTTGCAAACTGTCAGCTTGACACATGAGTGCTCAGTTTAGCACACGCACAAACACACATACAAACACATGCACAAAACCATAGACAAGTAAACAAATACTATGAATCACACTTGAGCCTCAAATCACTTTGGAAATCACCTAAAGAAGCTACAGAGGGAATAAAGAAAGGGCCCACACTGAGAGTTGACGGAGAATCCTGAGGGTCTGAAGTGAGGAGGCAGGTTGTTCGGGCGGTTTGTGAGACTCTCTGGTCGCACAGAGCTCCCGTCTTCACTAGCAGGTGAAGGACTCATTCACAGAGACATTTACTCACACGCTGGATGTTGTCACTTCTTCTCTGAGCTTCCTGATTTTGGACAAAAGGTATGTTCCAGTTTGAAGTTTGAATTATTCTATTACAAAAAGTGTTTGAATGACAAAAGCATGTATGTTCGTTTATTCAATTTAATTTAAGTAAAGCAGCAATATAAAGCTTTGCATTACTTGCTGATTATCTACCATATTAAGAATTTGTTTTGCCAATTCACAAAGTCTTTTTTTAATTGCCTTACTTTCGAGAATTTCGTTCTTCCTTTCCCGACTGGCACCCACATTTAGATGAGATGAGATTGAATTTCACGTCCCTAGAATAGTTTGGGTCAAGCGGACAAGTGAACTCGAACAGTATGTGTGTCTGTGTCTGCATAGCTACATGTTACTTTTTTTGTTAATACAGAAGAACACATCCTGTAGATCAGTTTGTGTCGCTGCATGTGCTGTTTTTCAAACAACATTGTTTGTGTTAATGTAGTTTCCACTTCACAAACACCACATGTAATTCTGCTGTGTATATATTTTTTACTCATTATTCTCTTATAGAAGATAAAAGATGACAAAATATATTGGCCAACAATAATACATGACAAATATAAATGCTAAATATAATGTCTCTGAACATTTAGAAATATGCACGTTTTTAACTGTGCTGCTACCCAGACACAAGAGAACAATATTTCCCAATTTATCCAGATATCTTTAATTTGCATTTGTTGCAAAACGCTTCACAGTTATTTGCTTCAGAAAAAAACTAATAAATATTTATCTTTCTAGGTGTACTGACATTATCCACCAAACATCATGGACCAGTGAGTATTCTTGTTGTAGTATGTTAACACATATAGAAACACGCTATTCGCAGGAAAGTCATGATATGTAACTGCATGATTTGATCCAACTCATGACTTTGTGTTTTTGTTTTCTTTGTGTGTGTGTGTGTGTGTGTGTGTGTGTGTGTGTGTGTGTGTGTGTGTGTGTGTGTGTGTGTGTGTGTGTTAGGGAGGATGACAAAAACTCTGTGGATATCCATGACAACCCTCCTGCTCCTGACAACTTTGTGAAAGAGGACGGAGACACTGTGAGTGACAGGGCCGTGTCCACCTCCCACTGTTAGCGCTGCCATTCTCGGGCTGGTTTAAAATAGCCACCAGCTGGGACAGGAACGCAGTGCAGCCTCAATTGGAAAAATATATCCTTCACTTAAGCGGGATAAAGTAACACTGCTGTCTCATCTGTGGAGGACGAGCACTGTAGGGCTAGAAAACACTAAAAAGTAGAAGATCAAGCTGAACAACAGAACGGAAATATTGGCAAACATCACATGATTATGGTTAAATACAATAAAAGTGCACGTGTGGCCCATGGCTGCCTTGATGGACCCTGTTTGTCTTGTTTTGTTTGGTAATTCAGTGTTTCCCTTCGAAATACGGCACAGCTCTCCAATGTTTAATTAACATATATTGTACATTTTTTTGTAGTATTATTTTCATATTATTTGTATTTTTCTTGCTATACCTTTATTTATTTTACATATTTTATAGTGTTTTTTAAAGATATTTCGTTGTGGTTTTCTTAAATTCCATATTCATGTTTCTTGGTTTTTACTATTTTTAATTGTAATTTCTCAATACAACCAAAGCAAATTCCTTGTATGTGAAACTAAACTAAACTAGATCATACTGACTCTAAACTGGTCATTTGTTTTTGTGGGCACATATATATTTTCAAACTATCATTTTCTACACAGAACTCTACATAATGCTACACATGTGACATGATTTTACACAATTGGGACATTAATTGAAAACACAAGAGCAAGACAACCAAGAATAATTACATTAATACAAAGTTGACACTTAATCACAGTCTATTTCTAATCAAATTCCCCCCCTGCAGGCAATACTTCCCTTCCCTGTTGTGTTCTCTAAGTGACTGAGATGTGCCCTTTGTGTGTCCAGGTCTACTTCATATATGAGGAGGAGGTAGAGGTGGAGGAGAAGGAACCAGAACCTCCTCCTCCTGTTGTCCGGGTCAACGACAAACCCCACAAGTTCAAAGACCACTACTGCAAAAAACCCAAATTCTGTGATGTCTGCGCTCGCATGATAGTCTGTATGTATAATGAACACATACACACAAACATCAACAACGTTACGTTAGTTTCTCACATATGTGAAGTTTTCTACGCTTAATATCGTTGTTATTCCAACGTTTTTCTTTCAGTGAACAACAAGTTTGCTCTGAGGTGTAAAAACTGCAAGACCAACATCCACCATTCATGTCAGTCCTATGTCGAGTTCCAGAAGTGCTTTGGCAAAATTGTGAGTGCTGTTCCTTCTCTATTAAAAAACCAAACAATCAAATGTATACAGATTCCCATGACTTTACTGCTGTGAGACGGATATGCATAACTAAGTGTGATGGTGTCTCTTTGTTTCCTGTAGCCCCCTGGCTTCAGACGGGCCTACAGCTCACCGCTGTACAGCAGTGACCAACCAGATCCAAGTGAGTCCACTGACAATAGGTCTCATGTATGTCGAGGTTCCTCCACCTGTTTACCTATCCATTTCCTGTCCGTGAAAGAGTGGAGCCTGCTTGTGAAAGTGTATAATCCAATTAGCAGTATTACATTTAAATATCTATTAACCAGACAACCCGAACCGGAACGACCCCGTCTTCGACACCCTGCGGGTCGGTGTCATCATGGCAAATAAGGAGCGCAAAAAGAATGAAAATGACAAGAAAAATGTGAGTGTACAATAAAGTTTTAATCAAACTGCAAAACTTAAATCCATAGATAGTAATTTATTTCATACATAACAGTATTAAGGCAAATTAAAGGATATGAACATTTCTTATGTACAGTTCTGATGGACGATGTTTTTCCTGTAGATGATGATGATGATGGAGGAAGAAGAGGAGAACCAACAGCCCAAAGAGAATGAGGAGGGAGGAGAAGGTACAATAAACTACGCCATAATGTAATGTGTCTGTATTTCTATATCCAAGATGGAATCGTTGAAAAATTAACAAACTTCAGAGAATGTTTTCTTTAAAGTGCAGAAAACAAACATTAAAAGCTACATATTCAGCAAGGATGTTACATACTAGTGAAGAAAACATAAGTTACTGAGTTCAAATCCTTCATCAAAAGCAAAGGATCTGTTGATGACTGATGTCTGATGTTCATACAGGGAAGCCTGATGATAAGAAGGAGAAAGGAGAACACAAAGCAGATGACAAGGTAAGACGATAATGTTAACAAAACAGTTCAGTTTTACTCTCAAGCAGCTGTAATACTGTCTGTGTCCATATGTTTTGTCCACAGCATAAGGGGACGTTCTCCCAGACCCACTATTACCTGGCTCTCTACCGCTTCAAGGCCATAGAGAAAGACGACCTCGACTTCCAGTACGTTTGACATTACATACATAATAAAACAAGTATTGTTTTTTTCCTTTATTTAGTTTTTTGGATATTGAAATGTTGAACAAAAAGGCAGTGTCATTTATTGTGTGCGTGTTTGTGTGTTAGCCCCGGTGATCGGATCACAGTGCTGGATGACTCCAATGAAGAGTGGTGGAGGGTGAGTTTAACTTCCTCTTTCTTTAGCTTTCATTGGATCCTTCAAATGTGGCGTTTCACTTTGCGATACACTAGTTTCAGTCGTATCCTTTTTTTTTATATGAACTCAAAGTCTGTTTACGCTCTATTTTCAGGGAAAGATGGGGGAGAAGTCGGGCTACTTCCCCACCAACTACCTCATAAAAGTGCGCGCATCGGAAAGAGTTTTCAAGGTGATGCGCTCCTTTGTAGGGAACAGAGAGATGGGACAAATCACACTGAAGAAAGATCAGGTAACTGCACTAATGTGTGGAACTTTAACCTAACAACATGCAGCGTCTCTCTAATCACAGTCTGCACAATGTTTGCCTTTTACAAATGGGGCATCACGGTGATGCTGAAGCGGAGATGTTTAGTCGTGTTGTTGTTACTCTGTGTTTCAGATTGTGGTGAAAAAAGGAGATGAGAAAGGCGGCTATTTGAAGGTCAGCACTGGACGCAAGCTGGGCTACTTCCCTGCTGATCTGCTGGAAGAGATCACTGTGACATAAACAAAACAACATGCAATGAAAGAGCCCACAACACACTTTACACATCAGCACAAATTAGAGACGTCACTGTTCGGAAGATCCTCCTGATCCTTTCTAGATTTGCTCTTCTTGTGTCTGTGGCAGCAGCAATGTAGCTGCTGTGATGCATGTGTGCCTTGGACACAAAGTCTCTCTCTGAAGTGAGAGATTAAGGATTAATACTTGCATTAATAAGTTGTTGGTGATGTTGGCTTTGTTGAGAAAAGTTACAACCTGCTGATTTGAGCTACTAGAAGTAGAGACAACCTGGAGAGACTCGCATGAGGTCATAAATGAATGTACTGATTGACATAAAGATAGACAGTAAACAAAGGTTTGATATAATATTTAACAAAAGCATCAATTTATTATTAATTACATTTGACAATACATCCTGTTACATGTCACAGTAGATTAGTTCATTTGGCCAGAATAAAACTTTAATGTTTTTTTACGAGCTATATTATTAAAACATGAATTTAGTTATGTATTCACCTTTAACATTACTGCTAAATAACTAATCTCACTGCTTCTTTAGGTAGGATCCATGAATCAAATGTTTTGCATCGTATTCATTTATCCGTCTGATAAATATGTTAAATATTATTGTCTAATAACATCTATGACTTGTTTGTTACCATTTGCAAGGCTCTCTGGGTCCTTTAACGTCACGTAAATACAGGCTTCAAAGTCATTTCGACATTTACATAGCTTTATATTAACAATGAGAGCAAACAGTGCAAAGACAATTTCTTACATCGGGCTTGTACATCACTTCACGCGTGACCCTGAAGAAATGTTATATGAAAACAAATTAAGTATTAAAGACCGCAATACTGCTCAAAATGGTCTCAAATGTTTTCACTAACTAAGTGCTTAAAGTATAAAATGTTTCAAATATTAAACCTGAAGTGCACTTAAACACTTGCTGTGAAGCTTTCTTTAACATGATTCCAAAAAGGCAACATGGGATTTAAAACATTTAAAACAAGAGAAGAGACAGAGAGAGGCGCAGAGGGGCCTCCGTCTGTGACTTTAATACATTAAGCAGTCAGTGTGTTCAGTACAGGACGACCTGCTTACGCTGAAGGTATCCATATCTTACCATGGAGTCTTATCTCACATCATATCCTGTACTTCACTTAAGCTTTACTCTGCATTGTTTCCCTTCCTGTGTCAGCTTCTATCTTTTTGCAACCTTAAAATAAAAGTTTTAAACAATGACATGTAGACAAACAGAGTAGCTTCTATAAGACAAAGAGTGCCGCCACATCGTTACGAGTAAAGGGCACACAGCAGAAGACAGTTAATAAAATTTCCCCAAATTGTACTTGGTGAAAACCAGCTGCGGCACATGGACAGGATCTGGAGCAACGGTGTCTTCTCCTGTGCTCAGCAGCCTCTCAGAGGAGACGCTGGTCGGTGGGCACGCCAAGTATTTGATTGCCACTCGAGCCAGTGCTGGATGTAGTGTCATCTTTGCTGACCAGTAGGAAGTCACTGGGTCGGAGGCCAGTGACTGTGTGCTGCTCTCTGCCAGGTAGGTCTCCACCAAACCCGACGACGTCACAGTCTTTGACAGAGACGCTGCATTATTTGCTATGAGACTCTGCATTGCACCCCAGAAAAGGCTTGTTGGCTTACTGCTTAGGTCCTCTGGCTCTAGCTCCACACCTGATGAAGAGCCAGCTTCACCTGCTGGGGGCACGCAGTCCTGCTCCAACAACTCCTCAACCTCCACCGCCACGGCAGCTTTCAACCTTTCAAAGTCCAGCTTGCTGAGCAGGGCCATGGGCATGATCTTAAACCTGGGGTCCAGGAGCGTGGCTTTAAAGTATGTGTGGGTGGGCGTTTCAAAGACATGCTGAAAGTGTTCCTCGAGGTGGCCCTGCAGTAAGCCGACGAGCTTGCGAGACTCCAACATATCGCTCACATCCTTGTTTGCGATGAGCTCTCTCAGTGCAGCTCTGAGGGCCTGGATGCATGGAATCACAGAGGAAATAGACGCATCATCCCGGCACACTGTGTGTGTCGCCTCCTCAAATGGCTCCAGCACTTTGACAATGACCTCCATCAAAGTCCACTGAGGCTCTGCGACAGAACCACCCAGGTCCGTATCTGTGGACATGGCAGTCAGCGCCTGCTTCTGCTCCAGCAGGCGCTGCAGCATGAACAACACAGTGTTCCACCTGGTCGGCACGTCATGACTTAACGCAGCTTTAACACGGCCAAGTCGCTGCTGTGCCTCGTGCAGCTTCACCATGGCTTTAATTGACTTTTGTACAGTGTTGGTAATTTTTCTTGCGGTGTTGATTACACTAACCACACCATAGCACTCTTCAATAGCTCCAGTTACAATCAAGTGTAGGGAGTGAGCAAAGCATCGAATGTGCTCAGAGCCACTGTCGGACATGGTTTTCACCATATTGCTCGTGTTGTTAGTAACAAAGAACCCAACAGTAAACCTGTGCGGAACCACAGTTTGCCAATCTTCAACTAGGTCGTGGATGTGTTGCAGGATTTCTGCCGGAGTGTACTCCGTATCGATGACTTTCATATTGAGCAACGCACCGACGCGTCTATGTGTCACTGCCCCAACCGCTGATGTATTCTGTACAAACCAATGTCCTGTGAGCGACAGGTAGGAGCTGCTGGAGAACTCTTTAGTCCAAATATCAGCCGTGCAGTGCACAAAATCGCCCTCAATGTTCTCAAGGCTCTTTCTCACTTTGGATTGTACCGTTTGGTGAAGCTGTGGTACAACTGTGCTGCTGAAGTGAACTCCTGCGGGAAGTGTGTAATGAGGGGCCACCACCTTCATGAGTTTACAGAACCCTTTGTTCTCCACAAATGAGTATGGCAAAAGATCCATGCTGAGCATTTCACCCACAGTCTCTGTGATTGTCTGGGTCATTCGCTCAGCTGGTCGATCGAGGGCTTCAGATTGGAAATCCGGTAAAACAAGGGATGAAAATGAAAGTAAAACAGGAGGGGGAGGGCTGGGCTGTGTTCGCCTCCTGCTACCGTGAGTGCTACGGATGCCTGCCACATTGCGGTGTTTGTAATGCACATGGTTGTGCATAGCACTGGTGGTTAGATGTCCTAAATCCTTGCCTCTGCTTACAACTCTCCCGCATATGTTGCACGCCACCTTGGTCACATCATCACAAGTGGTGAAATACTGCCAGATTGCACTCGTTGTATTTCTCCTTTTCTTATGTGTTGGTGCAGTGTCAGCCTCTTGTTGTTGTTGATCACTAGCAGCAGCAGCAGCAGCAGCAGCGATGTCACAGTCTGTTAAGTATTCAATCTTTATATTATCAGCAGCATCCATGACTAAAACTGAGGACAGGAGAACTTCTGAATACAATAATAATCAGCAGTTTACAGGATGGTTTTAAACGTGGAGCGGTCTCAGCTGGTCCACTTGTTCATCCGTTTAGCAATAAAACAAAAAACGTCCATGAGTTTGTTTCATGCAGCATGTACACGCTCCTCCTCGTGGACCTGCAGCTGGTCCACTGGACGCACGACTGCGATGCCACTTTGAATGTTCACAATAAATACATGCAGAGAAAAGTAAACTCACTTGCAGTCTGATAGCGCCAGAGATTGAGCAGACTCGTATTTGTTGTTTTACATTGTGATGTTTTCTTCTTCTTCGTTTAGGATTTCTTCTTCTTTTCTATAATTCCTTGCAGATTTCGCACCGCTGGCGTGTTGCTGCCCCTCATAGGCAACCCGCTGCTCAAACACAAACCGTCTGTGTGCTCACGTATCCCTTTCACAGACCAGACTGTCATTTATGTCATTTAGCAGATCTAATAAGATTTAACAACGAAGAATCTGCATGTGTGCCACTGAATCTGAAAAACAACATTTATAAATCTAAGAAGGAGACTTTCAAGCAAGTACTTATGACTTTTACACAAATCTGACAGGAACTCATGACTGAAGTGCCAAAGCAAGATCTTATATATATATATATATATATATATATATATATATATATACATACATTGATATCAGGTCGATATTGAGCGCACTGAACGGAAGCCATAATTAAATCTAGTTTGGGTTTAATTTGAAATGTGTGCCCTCTAGTGGTCATAGGCACGTAAAGCAAGTGATTCGGTGCATATTGCTTCAAAAACTGTTTCACTGTGAATGAGATGAGATAAGATTCAATTCAATGTATTTACTTTGCCAAATCATAACAGAAGAGAACCAAAACGTCCCACTGTGAGCAGCCACTGGAATGAAATATCCCCTTTTCCTGAACTGGTCCTCGTTACCATTCATGGTTAAATATAATGAATGAAACACAATGTACAGGTTAACTGGGTCTGTTTCATACATACAACGTCATAACAACGCAGTGTCGCATTTATTGCTCAGTGTAAATTTTATTTTTCACAAGTTTAGGAAGCCCCACATACGCAGGGCATCAAAAAATTAGTTGATACTCTTAGTGTTCCTCTCCACGGAAATCTTTAGTAAAAGGCGAAAGATTTATGCGCTCTGAAGAGAAACAAGAGTGTACTGACTCTCAGAGGCTCGAGGGACCCTCCCTATTCTCCGCCTCATGATCCTCACTTAGGCTTCACTGGGCAAAAGTCAGATTATTGAATTTATGTTTGAGTTATTCATTCGTTATTTTATATCTACAAAGAAGACCTCAAATAGTTGCACCAAAACACTGTGGATGAGATAAATGTAAAAACTTTAGTCCGTAACTGCCACGTGCGCTATGCATTGTGGGAATATGGCGACACTGACCACGCCTCCGGAAAAGAAATCGCTTCCAGAATAAAAACTTTAATTATTTCATGTCGCTAGAAGTTGCAATGCTATATGCAACAAAGTTACGACCCATAATGACACATGCATATGAGAATGAAAACACAGAGTCGTAAACTAATGATTTATACAAATACATGCTGGAAACAATTCTTAAGGTTTACACTCAACCTTCCAGTGAGCGAAATTACGAATTAACTTTTCTCAGTTGCAAGGGTTTTTAATTTTGTATTTAAGTACTAATACAAACAGATATATACACGGATAATTCAGCATTGGCAATAAGGCAATCTCTTTAAATCGCATGTTGTCCATTATGTACACAGTTGACAGTCCACGTGCAACGCACAGTTACACCACTAAGAGCGATTATTGAGATTGTTTTTCACACAGAGAGGAAGCCCCACATACGCAGGGCATCAAAAAATTAGTTGAAACTCTTAGTGTTCCTCTCCACGGAAATCTTTAGTAAAAGGCGAAAGATTTATACGATCTGAAGAGAAACAAGAGTGTACTGGAGAGGGAGGTGCACAAGTGGCCCATTATATTCCCCGCGTTGTGGTCCTCACTTACGGTTCACTGTATAAAAACCTTTTCTGTAAATATTTGGATTTCACAAAGTCACATTATTTACAATGTAAACCAATACTTGCTCCAAATAACTGTGGCGATGAGAGGTACATTATAGGTAACAATTTAGCCTGTAACTGCCACACGTGCGCTAAGCATTGTGGGAATATGGTAATTCAGGCATGTGTTTTTCTTAAATCGCTCCTACATTAAAAAATCTTCTTTTAATTTCGCCAAACGATAACGTGACTGTTGAATACAGTGAGGATGTGAAATGTGTTCACCTTGAATTGTGAAGTGTTACTGCAATAGATAAATAAAGACAAGTCTTATGCTTGCAACCATCTGCTCATGCGCAAACCCCACAAAGATGTAATATATGTCAAGAGAGTAACTTTCCGGTTTCTGGCCATCTGTTTTGTGAGCGCGACATTTAACTATCTATTTCTAAATAGATGCATACTTTGTGACAACACGTTTTAGCACAATGAACATGTTCCCAACACGTTGTACACGTAGGTAGTTTATATTACTTTATGGACAAAATAACAACGTGTAACCAAAGAAACGACGACATGAGCTCCTTGGATGACTTTCTGTTGGGGCAGCTACTATCTAGGCAGCCACTATCAAGTTTACTTTTGTGATATAGTCGAGAGATAAATAAATTGTGTTATGGCTAAGTTTGCCATATGAAGCCAACACTTAAACTCATCAGCAATGGCAACAACACAAACATAATAAGGCAATATGAACCATGATGACACCTGCAAAAGGTGTAGGCTAATGATTTCTCTGTCATATTTTAATGAACGTGTAAAGGAGATACTGTCCTAACTATAGCTGTCAACACTGAACACTGCATTTTTAATAAAACAGCAATAAAACTAATACCCTGACGTAGAGAGCGGACATTTATCTCTGAAGAACTAGAGGCTTCGCACTCACCTCAATCAGTCTTATAACAACATGTGTTCCTACTTACTTACTTTATTATTGTAGAGCAATGTAAACTGCTTTTAGAATCGTAATTGGAGTGGAAAAACATATTTTATATGTTTGAATCAATAAGTATGTGTGTCGCAGATGACAACGTTTGAACATACCAAGAGAGTAGTCCTATCAGAGATATTTCAGAAAGCAAACTCCCTGTCGTGGAGAAAAAAAAGCAATGACATTACCGCAGTTTGAAGGGCTGTCCACAATCCCCAGAGACTCTTCCTTTCTGCTAGCTGGCACACAAATATTTAATTCCCTAAATTATGCACTTAAATTATATTTCAACGTGTGGCTCCACTCTATTAACCCAATCAAAGATGACTGCTTGTTACCTTACGGACATAATTTCCGGTTGCAATGGTCATTGGCCAGTTAAACACTAATTAAATGATACACTTTAATTATTTTCTTATGGACAGAATGACATATTTCATCAGAAATGTCTTCAAACAGTGTCTACAATGTGAACAGACTCACAAGCATACATTATTAGGCATACACATGCTGATTCTAGCTATCTATATATGTTGAAGGGGAGCATGAAGTTTAATTGGTTTGTGTATTTGGCTCTGACTCTATAATAAAGACAACTTGTCTGGTTGGTTAGTAGCTACTTGCAGATGTGTTGGCTTGAAATTCCACTGATATTCTGAGCAGTGGCAGAATCGCAGCACACTTGTCAGTGATTCTTATATTTCCTGGAGCGAGTCCTTGTCATTTGTCAGCCTCCCCGTGGCTTCAGTATGCGGGGACAGCGGGGAGGGCTGTCAAACTGTGCCCGCCTGAGAGCGCCTTTCCCCGGGTTGATGAGACATAATAGGGGCCGGCCAGGTGGTGAACATGAGCAGGGAGGCAAGCGAGGACTGTGTGCGTGTGCGTGTGTGTGTGTGTGTGTGTGTGTGAGTATTTAGTGAGACATTTCTTCTATTGCAAACATTACCAATTAGTCTACTACTACAAATAATTTTCCTTTGGATAACACAATCCTCTTGAGGCTATGCATCATTGTATTTTTTGTCACGTTCAGTGAATGCGTGTGTGCGTGCGTGTGTATGCGTGTGTGTGTGCGTGAGTGTGTGTGTGTGTGTGTGTGTGTGTGAGTGTGTGTGTGTGTGTGTGTGTGTGTGTGCGTGTGTGTGTGAGTGTGTGTGTGTGTGTGTGTGTGTGTGTGTGTGTGTGTATGTGTGGTGGGGGTAGAAGGCGCACTGAGCCGAGTATATTCTCTCCAGATCTTGGGGATATTTGAGTCCGTCACTGCGGAATGTCTTCTCTACTTTTCAAGTGCGTGTAAAGCTTTATCTCAGTACTTATTATTATTCAGTACTTACTCAGCCGGGCCGACTGCCTCACAGACGCGCCGGCTCTCTGCGTGGAGAACCGTTGCTGCTGTTGCTGCTGTTGCTTCAAAATGAGGGCGCTGTGTTTAAACTTTGCCATCACCTGTCTGTGGCTTCTCCCTACATCGGTGAGTAAGATCCGCGAACAGCCGCTTTTTCTGCTCCTGAGGTTGTGCTTGCTCATTATTAACGCAAGGATGTTATTTTTCTGCAGATGTACTAACTGCTCATTTGTGGATCATTTCATATTCTCTCATGTATTCATGTTCTGCCACTGATCATCATATTGCAGCATTGTTGCACAATCAAGCAGTCTTTTTTAGTTTCAACTGTTCAGAGTGTTTTGTTTTCTTCTTGGGTTTATAGGGGATGTGTTGGTTTTGTGTATGAGAAAATGAATCCATCGATAGTCAGCTTCAATCATTTCTGAAAGATTTGAAACTGTTCTGTTGAGAAAGAAAACAAAATAGATAAAAATCAGTTTTATGATAGGGCTAGTTTTAAAGGATAATGTAAGTTGACATGGTTCCAGAGAAAATACTCTTATTAATACTATTTTAAGACAAAGACTGAGTTGTATCTGTCACACTCAGGTGTGGCTCCAGTATGTTTTGACACTAGCCTGAGATTTGACTTTCTACTGATTTTAGCTTCCACTTGGACTTTCAAGTCTTCAAAATGTTCCTTGAAAGGTTCACAGCTTGCTGTTTCATTCAAGGAGTGAGATGAGTCTTTTGTTCTGGTATGATTAGATGTTCTACATCAGACTCAGAATGGTGTGACGCTGCCTTGGGACATGATCGTAGTTAACTCTTCTATTAGATGGTAAAGTTGAACTAAAATGGGTTTGTTGTTCCATCCCTAAATGTTAATTTGTTCCAGTCTCGTGGTCTGTAATTCTCTGTCGGACATTATTGTAATCGTCTCTCCTGTCTTTAATTTAACTCTCTTCACTTTTCTGCATGAGCAGCAAACTGCAGCATCTGTAACATTAGCGTTGGAGTTGTCAGGGGAATACCTCCAAGCAACCTCATTTTGTGCTTTATTAGTTGAACTAAATAATTGTGCAGCCCTTGTCAGTTTGAAAACGTTTTTCCATCCTAGGGCTTAAGAAACAAAGTCTTTTTGTTAAGTTGTGAAAAACTGACACTTTAGGGACATTTTTAGACGATGGCAAAAATGTTCTTCCTGTCCTTAAAACAGCAATGTTGCTCTCAGGTTTCTCAGTTTGTGTGCCTCTGCAGGTGTTTTTGCACAGGTATTGTGGGTGCATCCACTCCACCGCTGTTGCTCAGTTGCAGTCACTTTGCTGGCATCTTGACACAAAGCCAATGACACGGCTGTCACACAGTGGGCTCCAATTAGAGTAGGTGAGAACAGCACAGAGCAGGAGATTTAGGCCTGTAACAATAGGCACCGCTGGAGCTCTCTGGGTTACAGGAGGAGACAGAGATTGGCACACAGGCCTGGGGTTGTAAGGGGTGGTGTGACTGCCACTTGTTCACGAGAAATAATGATATCCTCGGAGCTGTTTATTCAGAAATCTGGGGGAGAATAACATTAAACCTCCATCTGCCTTCGACACATTGTGATGAAAATGGAAATCTAGTCCTCAACAATGAGTGCAGAACTTTTTGCACAACTCTTTATTCTCTCATTTCCCTAGAGGCATAAAAAACTTTGACTTGTCTCCCACATCGCATCCACACTTCCACTTAAAAATGTAAGTGTTTAACGAGAGAAAATAAAGTCTTGACACTTGGATTCACATGACTACTCATTCGTTGTAGAGCTTAACATTGATATTTGATGATTGCGCCCGCACACTTTTCTGAATGTCAGCTGTGCACAGAATCTCAAACACATAAAGAGCCTCATTAATGATTAATTGTGATTTGAGCGTTTTAATAAACAGCAGTTGGCTGCATGGTTTATAATAAACTGCTTCATCAATCTGAACATACACTTCATTTTCACAGTCTCACTTCCTTTATATTTTTTACGCTGTGATATTGTTTAACTGAGAGGCGGAGGTAACCATGTTTCTGTGTTTTACTGACGTTTTCTGCTCTGTGTGAGCTATGAAAACCAAGCTATTACTAATACCACCATCACAAAAACAAATACTAAATATTTAACTCTTTAAGCAATGGACACTGCTCTGTCTCATGCTGGGAAAATGAGCTATTACACAAATTATTGAGATAATACAAAATATGAGGGGCAGAAGGAGGAGAACGTGTATGGAGTGACTAAAACATGGTGAATCCAGGTGAACAGCTTAATCCCTTATTAATTTCAAGCCTCTCCGGCAGAAATATTGATTAATAAACACATAGATTCAGTCCGTCATCAAGGTCGCATTGAAAAGAGGATTGAGAGTTTTAACAAGGAGAGGGAGAGAGGGGGAGGACAGCCTAATTAAAATGTGTTAATGGCAGCATGCGTGTGACTGTGTGTGTGCATGCTGCTTGTTACTGGAGTCCTTGCCAGAAGGAGCTGACCTATTGATTACAGTCAATTTCAAGTCGTTCTCATTCAGAGGACATCAAAGCATAATTAGTTTTGAATCGATTATCTGCTGCCTTGTGATGTAGCTACAGTGAAACTGTCCTTCATCTGCTGCTCTTTCTTCTCTCTCTCATCTTTCTTCTTACCTTCTACAGTGAAGCCCACACACAGCAAATACAGTCGTACTGTATTTACTGTATTTACTGTATTTAGAGTTGGCAGTTGTTGACTGAATAGTTGTTAGTTCTCTCATAGCGCTTATATTTAGTATGAATGAGCTCTTTAAAACAGTCTACAAGTAAATACCTCTGAAGGACTGATGTAAAGACAGCTGTAGTTTTGCTCTCAGAGTTTACAGTACAAGCCATTACCCATTACCACCGAAGCTGAGGCCCTCCTTGACCTGATTTGAATGAGGTCACAAACTAAATTCTCTTCACCTCTATTGTGTCGAGGTAGTGGCACAAACAGATATCTCCAAACTTAAAGCATGGTTGGTTACCACTATAGAAGTGAGAAAATGTGCTTTTCAGTGATTTGGTTGAATGTAACCCTTCAGATTAGGAAAAAGAGCACTTTATCTTTTAGGCTCCCCCTAAATGTATGTTCTTAATTTGCAGGTCCAAGATACAGCCACGCCCGTGGACTTTCAGAGCCACCAATGGAGAGAGGAGGAAGGAGAAACAGGAGACGCTGTGGGAGCTGCTTTGAAAGTCAAAGATTTACAGATCATTTCCACCAAACAAAAAACACCTGCTTACGGCTCTCTGGGCCCGTACGGATGGCCTCAGAACTTCTCCCAAGCCCTAGATCAGTATCTGTACCGCCCTCCTCTTAAATCCAAACCTCTCCCAAAAACTTCCACAAAGGCCAAGAAGATCCTGGGCTGGGGCGATTTTTACTTCAACGTGAAAACAGTGAAGTTCAGCCTCCTGGTGACGGGGAAAATTGTGGACCACATCAACGGCACGTTCAGCGTCTACTTCCGCCACAACTCTTCCCGTCTGGGGAACATATCCGTCAGCATCGTCCCGCCCTCCAAAGCTGTTGGATGGGAGGTTTTGGCTCCAGCAGCTGAGGGTGTTCACACTAAAAACTCAGTCCTGGTTCCAGATCTGACGTCCCAGTCCCAGAGCCCGCCTCAGTCCACCAGCTCTACTCCTGCAGAGCCGCAGAAGCAGCAGCAGGACGTGATGATGGTGACCGAACTCAACTGCAGGATCGAGTACCAGAGAACCAACCGGTCCAAGAAGACCAAGCCCTGTCTGTACGACCCGGGGCAAACCTGCTACTCAGAAAACACACAGTCCCAGGCAGCCTGGATCTGCGCCAAACCCTTTAAGGTTATATGCATCTTCATCGCCTTCACCGGCACCGATTACAGGCTGGTGCAGAAAGTTTGTCCAGACCACAACTTTCAGACAGAGCAGAACCAGCAGCACTTCGGATGACGGATTCTGAGATATCAAACACTGACTTTTCATACATCTTATTAAAATCATGTGTTCAGTTTTCAAAATAGGTTCGCGATTGACTGTTTTTATACTCTGTTAAAAACACATTTTCAACACGTCGGTGAGTGCAGTTTGAGCCTTGTGTTCATGTGTTAATGAGATTTATGAGCTCTGTGTTGTTTGAAACCACACTCATCCGGTCACATTGTCAGGAAAAGAAAGCAGTGGCTTGATCCACAAAATCACCCTCAGTGTTTGGTTTTCTGAATATGCATTGATGCATTGATAGAAGTGAAGACTTGAATAAAAAAGAATTAGATTTTCACTATTTGAAAAATGTGATTGCTTAGCTCATTAATAATGTGAAATAGAGACGACTTTAGAGAAACAATCGTGTCGTTTTTGAAACAAGAGCTTTTTTATTCTATCAAAATAATTCCTTGCCTGTTGATTGTACAGTGACTGATCGATATTTCCTCGTCAAAGAACTGACACAGAGTGAGAGCAAACAGATGATTTATTGTTGCTGTCACTTTTATCAATGACACAAAGTACGCATGTCCTCGGCCTTTCTCCAGTGCTGATTTCACTTTCACCCTTTGCACCTTGAAAAGTTTTCTGTTTTCCCAGCGCTCAGCTGTCACAGACATGCTTTCTCTGTCATTACGGAAAACATTACGGGTGAGTACATTTGTTTAATAATGTATGTATGTATGTTAAAGCTTTTATACGCACAGATACAAGAAGATCTCTGACAAGTTGTAACTAAATCACTTATTACTGCAAACTAGGTCAGCTTGCCGCCCCAGGTCACCTCAATCATGATAGAAATGTCTGTTCTGAAGATGCTGGTTGTGTTCGACTTTGTGTTGTGTTTTGAATTTGTCACTCTAGTTGCATAAGTGTCACCATGTTTGTCTGGTAACTGTGATTAACTCAGGTCAACAAAACAAGCAATAGTGCGACTGTTTGTCCCAGAATATTTGAAGTAAAATTGACTGTACACTCAGCGCTTCATGCAAGACGCAATTAACTCAAGGCTTAGAAAACATAATGAACACAAAAGATGAAAGGAGACTTTCTTGAACATATATTTATGCCTGAAGAGTAATCTCTCTATTAGGCCAAAGTAACACATAGTTACGTAACTATCATGCAGCCACAAGCTGCCTTCAACAAACAAGACCTTGATAAATAAGTCACCACGTGTGTGTGTGGCCAGCCCACAGTACACGTTTCATGTCCAAGGTTTTCCATAACCGCTCCACTTGAATAGCGCGTTTGTTTTTTTCATGCCTTTTATTTAATGGATTGTTTAGAACATCAAAAGACACATTATTCCAACTCCCTTGTTTCCAAAGCCCCGGTGCAAAGTATTATAATTTTGAGTGATGAAAGTGTTTTTTGCACAGGCTTCGTGAGGTTTTCCAAAAGACAACAGAAAACAAGTCTGCACACACAGTTCAATAGCACAATGGAGAGTTGCATCTTGTGACTTGCTGTTTGTCTCCTCAGAAAGGGTTTTATTGACTACGCTAGGTTGTTGAATATAACAATATGTTGTAAGAAATACAGCAACATCTCTCCAGAGTTTTCCCAAACAGAGAACAGTTTTACCATAATTGTTTAAGAAGTGGGCATTTGGTTGTTGATTGATATGATAGTTTTGTGTGTTCATCCACCACCCCGTGCAGCCCCTCTTCCTCAGGGTGTCAGGATGTTTGGGCCGAGAGGGTCAGGTCACAGCGGAGTCGTGCATGCGAGGCCTCAGCAGCACTGGCGCGTGGACGGGACAGGAGAGTCTGGCCCGGGACGATCCGGAGATGTGGAGCCTCCTGCAGCAGGAGAAGGACAGGCAGTGTCGGGGACTGGAGCTCATCGCATCAGAGGTAAAGAGGAGAGAGAGAAGCAGTGCAGAGGAGATGTTCTGTGTTTCATGGGCTGTTGGATTCACATTCAGGCATTATTGGCTTTCTCACAGCAGACATTTTGAAGTGTCATGGTAGGAAAAGCAGCTGTTACCAATAACATTAAATATGCCTCTGTTCTATTTAGGGATGCAACTAATGGTTATTTTTATTATAGATTAGATTGAAGATCATTTTCTAGATTAATCGATTAATCGTTTCAAATATCCGAAAAATCGTGAAAATAAATGAATTCCAGTTTGTCCAAAGTGACATAATAGATAATATAAAACAGGGAAAAGTAGGAAATCTCCATATCTGAGAGGCCATTTTTACATGAACAATTACTTTAAAAATAGTCGATTCGATTATCAAAATGAACTTTCTGTCGACTAATCATTGCAGCTTTAGTTTTAATCAAGTGCTCCAGTGAGAGTGACTGTGAGCAAGCACCTAACCAGGAACATGAAATCAAATGTAATCATTTACACTACTGTGACAAGTCAAAATGTCTTTGTGAAAAAGGCCATTTTCCTTTAATCTTTGTTACATTTATCATGAACTATTATTAAGGTTACTTAGTAAGCTTAGTTACATT
The DNA here is from genome assembly GCF_900634415.1 of Cottoperca gobio. Lineage (NCBI taxonomy): Eukaryota > Metazoa > Chordata > Actinopteri > Perciformes > Bovichtidae > Cottoperca > Cottoperca gobio. Next base: position 14,760,254 of record NC_041361.1, read on the forward strand.
AACAATCATTGGTCTTGCCAATGAAGCTTATTCAAACTGAAACTGCAAATTGACAGAAGGGTGGAGAGTAATTGTAAATAATGAGACAACATTAGAGTTCGGGCGAATCCTTGGATAATTTGGCTGATAATGAGAAAATAACCATTAAACTTTTTAGTATACGGTTCTGTTTACTGCTATTAACCTGTCGTTACTGTATTCCTATAACAGATGGTGGCTGCCTAACTCTGTGTTACCCTCTCAGAAATGATTCCTGCTCTTCTGAAATATAAACCATATGTTTTATATGCTTTAAATCAGGTGATAACATAAATTATAAGAGATCTTCCATGTATAATCTTCATTGTAAACACGCCGTTCAGACGCAGGTTGAATGTAAACTGCGATGACCCATGTCCACCAGTGACTGTCTAAATGTTTGTTCAGTATCTTGCGTCACACATAGAGTCTGTGTGCGAAATTGGTCGATAAAAAACAGGTGTGTTTTGATGCAAAAACTCGTACAAGGATTGCTGTGCAGCATTTCCAAAAGCCATAATCAATTTATTTAGCATGTGTAATTCTCTCTGGTGCATTTCCTTCCTTCTTGTTCCATTCAGATTGTTGGTAGATGAGGTTGTGACAGAATATACTTTCAAAAAAAACCTTCAACCATGGTGGAAATGTGTCTCCTTCTGTATGCAAAATGAATGCACAGACTTAAACATTGTGTTCACAGTCAATTAATATACACAAAAAAATAATCTGAGTAATAATCACAGTATGTGCAAATGAGTAGCTAAATACTGTTCATTATCTGCATGGAGCTTGGTGTGAAGGAAGTTCACAGATATTTTCCTTTGCATTCTTCCCCTCACAAGTCAGCGATTTAATCTAAGTTGAAGCTGTGGGAAAAGAAAGGAGCTTTTATTCTTCTATTCTCCAGCAATTATGAATCCACAGCACAATGGCATCTGAAAGATTTTCATCTTCTTGTGCATGTGCTGTCAGTTAGTTGCCACTACAGGCTGTCTCCCAATGGAGACCCGTCATTTTTCCTTTTTTCTTCAGGAACTCAGTCAAGTGATCCCATCCCATGCCATTGATCTCCACTTTTTAGGCTGAGACAGAGGAGGAGGGGTGTGTGTGTGTGTGTGTGTGTGTGTGTGTGTGTGTGTGTGTGTGTGTGTGTGTGTGTGTGTGTGTGTGTGTGTGTGTGTGTGTCGAGATAGGGTTTTGAAATGTTATAGAGAGAGTTTAGTGTCACACTGGGGGCTGGTTTTAAATCCCACTGGAATGATTGAGGGATCCCTGAACATTGACAGGTTTAGTATAATACAAGGCTGAGGGGGCGGCTGATAGGCCAGAGAGGGAGACAGAGAGAGAGAAGAAGTGAGAGTGGGAGCAAAAAAAAGGATTGAGACAGGCAGAAAAAATAATTTACATTAATTTCCTTTTCTGCAGCTCCATCTCTCCTCTGACTCTCAAGTGTCTTTGAAAGATTTGACACAGTGCTGAACCCCACAGGGATTCAGTATTAGTTTGATTTCACTATATTCCTCTTTTAATTTGACTATAGCATCTTTTAATATTTTAATAATATAAGATAAGCTAATTCATCTCAGTTTTGCATCTTCCAGAAAAGGCTGTTATGAACATTTTTGTAAGATTCATGCAAGAAATTTAACAGATTTAGACAGCTTTGATTATCCTTCTCTGACTCTGGGACTTGACTTTTTGGTATTTTTTTGGTATTTGCAAAATAAATGCTTATAGTTGAACTAGATTGCATACTGGATAATTGAAGTTTGGGCTGTGATTGTGCTGCTGAAAATAGCAGGGGTGTTCAGACACCCTTCTCCAGGTAAATAAAGGTTATATTTGGATGGTGACAGTGTTCTGAATATATAAGCATGATAAAAAAAAAACACAGCAATGTGCCATGTGTGGCTGTGGATGTTGACACTGTGCTTGTTTGTCCTGTCAGAACTTCTGCAGCCGAGCAGCGCTCGAGGCCCAGGGCTCCTGTCTGAACAACAAATACTCTGAGGGATACCCAGGACAAAGGTAACTACACGGACAATGCAATTTCCAAAATATGTTCTTACAATTATTACAACATTTTGAAAGGTTTTCAGTATCCCAACACTACACTTTTGTGAGATGTAATTTAATGAGGATAATAATGGCAGTAACAACAACATAATACACTATTATACGATAAAATATGAAATGCTACGACATAATACGATACAATAGGCGACGATAAAATATCTAATGATGCAATACGTAACGATACAATTACGTACAATATAATACATAACAACACATTATGTAACAATACAATATGTAAAAATACATTATGTAACAATACATTATGTAACAATACATTATGTAACAATACAATATGTAACAATACATTATGTAACAATGCAATATGTAACAATACATTATGTAACAATACAATATGTAACAATACAATACATTATGTAACAATACAATATGTAACAATACATTATGTAACAATACATTATGTAACAATAAAATATGTAACAATACATTATGTAACAATACAATATGTAACAATACATTATGTAACAATAAAATATGTAACAATACATTATGTAACAATACAATATGTAACAATACATATGTAACAATAATATGTAACAATACAATATGTAACAATACATTATGTAACAATACAATATGTAACAATACATTATGTAACAATACAATATGTAACAATACATTATGTAACAATACATTATGTAACAATACAATATGTAACAATACATTATGTAACAATACAATATGTAACAATACATTATGTAACAATAAAATATGTAACAATACATTATGTAACAATAAAATATGTAACAATACATTATGTAACAATACAATATGTAACAATACATTATGTAACAATACAATATGTAACAATACATTATGTAACAATACAATATGTAACAATACATTATGTAACAATACAATATGTAACAATACAATATGTAACAATACAATATGTAACAATACATTATGTAACAATACAATATGTAACAATACATTATGTAACAATACAATATGTAATAATACATTATGTAACAATACAATATGTAACAATACATTATGTAACAATACAATATGTAACAATACATTATGTAACAATACAATATGTAACAATACAATATGTAACAATACAATATGTAACAATACAATATGTAACAATACATTATGTAACAATACAATATGTAACAATACATTATGTAACAATACAATATGTAACAATACATTATGTAACAATACAATATGTAACAATACATTATGTAACAATACAATATGTAACAATACATTATGTAACAATACAATATGTAACAATACATTATGTAACAATACAATATGTAACAATACATTATGTAACAATACAATATGTAACAATACAATATGTAACAATACAATATGTAACAATACAATATGTAACAATACATATGTAACAATACAATATGTAACAATACATTATGTAACAATACAATATGTAACAATACATTATCTAACAATACATTATGTAACAATACAATATGTAACAATACATTATGTAACAATACAATATGTAACAATACATTATGTAACAATACAATATGTAACAATACATTACGTAACAATACATTATGTAACAATACAATATCTAACAATAAAATATGTAACAATAAAATATGTAACAATACAATATGTAACAATACATTATGTAACAATACATTATGTAACAATACAATATGTAACAATACGTTATGTAACAATACATTATGTAACAATACATTATGTAAATTAAGTAGTGATACACAATACAATATGCAACAATACAATATGTAACAATACATTATGTAACAATACATTATGTAACAATAAATTATGTAAATTAAGTAGTGATACACTTTACAATACGCAATAATACAATTCATAGCAATTCAATACGTAACATTAAAATACATAAAGATACAATACGTAATGATACAAAATGAAACGATACAATACCATAAGATATGATACTTTAAAATCTTAATCAATGTCCTTTGTGTCTCTCAGGTACTATGGCGGGGCAGAGATCGTAGACCAGATTGAGCTGCTGTGTCAAAAACGAGCTCTCACCGCTTTCGGTCTGGACCCAAATCTGTGGGGCATCAACGTCCAGCCGTACTCCGGATCCCCTGCTAACTTTGCAGCCTACACATCTGTACTGCAGCCTCATGACCGCATCATGGGCCTGGATCTGCCTGACGGAGGACAGTGAGTGAACATGTACTCAGATATAAGGTTTTTGGGATTCTCAGTGATGTAAAGTTCAACACTTCAACCATATGATAACACTAATAATGTAATAACTCACATTCTTATGATTCCAACAAGATGTTACATAAAATAGAATAATTGCTAGGAATTAAAGTAATTATGTGATGTTTTGCCACCACTAAGAATTAATAACAACAAATTAGTAGATAATGTTATTTAATGCATTTAGGTAGACATGTTTTTCACATTATCCAACAGTTATAACATCACGAGTTGCTAGAGTTTTGTTAAATGTGCCATGAAACGTGAGATGTTGTGAGAGTGGTTTTGACATTTTCCTGCATGAGACTCGATGTTTTTATGGGACTTAACGTCAAGAGGAATTAATAGAAATGACACAATGTTCGTCACACAGTCTGGTGTCATACCTCATTATACACCACCCCCTTTTTTGAAATTAAAATGTTTTTATTTGAACTATAACCAGTTCAAAGTTTCACCAGTGGGAAATGTAAACAATAATTTATCCAAACGGACTGCCACATACATCTGAGTCATATTGCTGCAGGCTATAGTTATAGTTAGGACGAGTGCAGATCTGCAAATGTTATATACCAGACACTAAATACGATGGCTGGCTGGGAGTAAATTAGAAGGATTGGATTTGGATATGAAATTTTATATATTGAGCATAAAACATCAGATAAAAGAACAATACATCCAGTGGCACAAGGTAACAAAATGAAACACCATTTTACGTCTCAAAAGTAACAATATAAGGAGGATCTAGTCCTTACATCACCGTATGGATTGAGAATAAGTGTACAATAAAAAGAGGATTTGTAGATCAGAGGAAGGACGCAGTGAAAAGAAACTGTTTGAAGCACCAAGACTACTGAAGTCAGTTTCACAGAATCATTCTTCACCATAGTTGCTTAGTTATATAAATAATACTGGTCATATGAAAGGGAAAGAAGAATCACATTAGATGTTGCAATGTTGCAGAAGAACTTGCTGAACTATTGAGATGCACGCTCTACTAAAATGTATTTATCTTACTCCACCACATTTCAGCCTTACCCACGGCTACATGACAGACACCAAGAGAATCTCAGCCACCTCCATCTACTTTGAATCGATGCCTTACAAGCTGGACGTGAGTAATTTGGTCGGCTTTATTATGTGTCAAATCACAATTGTCAAAGAGAATCTTTGAAGAAAAGAGTTGCTCTAGCTGTAAAAACAAAATGACAAGGTACTCATGTTGTGACTCTTCCCTCTATCATCCTGTATCATCTCAGCCCAAAACAGGTCTGATAGATTATGACCAACTGGAGAAGACGGCCCGACTCTTCAGACCCAAACTCATCATAGCAGGAACCAGCGCCTACGCTCGCCTCCTCGACTACGCTCGCATGAAGAAGGTACCGCTTATGTCAAGAATTATGTCCACTATGTTGTATTCTAAAAAGGTGGTAAAACACATTGTAACAGCCCTTAATTCTATCAAAGAGCTTAAAGTTTAAGTCCCTAATGCAAGAATAGACAAATATAAAATATAAGGGCAATACAAGAAAAAACAAGTTAAAGGAATGATAAGGAGTATGTACAGTTAAATGATGTGTCTGACTGTGTTTCAGCTGTGTGTAGAGATTAATGCCTACCTGCTGGCAGACATGGCTCATATCAGCGGCCTGGTGGCAGCAGGAGTCGTTCCCTCTCCCTTCCAGCACGCCGACCTGGTCACCTCCACTACCCATAAATCCCTCCGTGGAGCAAGGTGAGGCCCTGGTCGTTGTGTGTGAATTAATTGTTTAGAAACATTTTTTAAAGGGACATTTCAGGTTGACTGCATTCGGTTTTCTCCCTCCACTCTGCAGGGCCGGTCTGATCTTCTACCGGAAAGGTGTGCGGTCTGTGGATAAGAAAGGTCGGGAGGTGACCTATGACCTCCAGGACAGGGTGAACTTCGCCGTGTTCCCATCTCTTCAGGGAGGACCTCACAACCACGCCATTGCGGGGGTGGCCGTCGCCCTCAAACAGGTCCAGATATAAATTTTAATCATTAATATTCAACAATAGCAAGAAAAACTAAATGAGGGAGATAGATCCTTTGGGGAAACACCAGATTAATTTTAGCGGCTCATGTATTAAACATACAAGTCATCCGGAGTGTCCTTATATGATCTTTTACCGTTACTCAGCATCATTTGTGTGTCTGCAGGCCTCTACTCCCATGTTCAAACAGTACATCGCACAAGTGCTGCTGAATGCCAAGTCCATGGCTAACGCTCTGCTGAAGAAAGGCTACACCCTGGTCTCAGGTACTGAAGAGAGGTTTTTAGGATAAAGATACTATACTATAATACTATATATTGTATTGGTAAAAAACACATATTCATGAGAAGTTTGCTTAGGTTTGTGTGCTTTTTCTCTCTGAATATGGATTTGACAGTTGAAAGCCAATAACAATAAGAAAGTGATGATAACGTCGTCCTTGTCTGTTTGAGTGGAGAGTGAAGGGAAATGACAATTTATCTCACTGTCAAACACATTTCCCCTGAGCTGGACCGAAATAAAAAAACCTGTAAACCCTCCTCCTCCTCTCAGGTGGAACAGACAACCACTTGGTCTTGGTTGACCTTCGACCTTGCGGGATGGACGGGGCTCGAGCTGAGAGGATCCTGGAGCTGGTGTACATCACCGCCAACAAGAACACCTGCCCCGGAGACAAGAGCGCTCTCACTCCTGGAGGACTCCGGCTCGGTATTTAAACGAGTAGATTTGAAGCTTGTATGTGTTGGTTACCTGATTATTGTAGGTGAAGAGCTGCAGGACGGAGGTTGTCTGGGCCAAATCTGTCAACCAGTCAGACCCACCTGGACCCTTTCTTCTTCCTCTGTCTGTGTGATGTGTCTCTGTATGTCCATCAGCCTGTCAGTCAACCTGCCAGCACGTGTCTCTTCTGACCTCGCCCTAATATTTTACAGGAACTCCGGCTCTCACCTCCAGACAGCTCAAGGAGGCAGACTTTGAAAAGGTTGTGGATTTTATCGATGAGGGGATTCAGATCGCACTGGATGTGAAGAAGAAGACTGGTGAGAGAGGAGGAAGAGTTTGGGGTTTTAAGTAGCAGTAAAAACACTATGGTGACATATTGTTTGTTGAGAAGTCTTCTAATGTTTACTGACCAAGGAGAACCATTGATAATGTGTTCAAAAAAAATGACAGGATGATGTGCACCAAACGGAAAAATTGGTAATTTAAAAAAGGTTATACATGACTTTTTATAGTTTGTGGTGCTGTTGAATTGTATTATGTTCCCGTTGTTTAGGCTACTTATTGATATAAATGGGGTGCACAAAATAATAGAAAACATAATGTTCAGCCCAACCCTGAGCATTTGTGTACAGTCCCAAACCAACAGACAAGCACATGCCAGGGACGGATTCACAACATGAGCACTTCTTACAGCAGTGGAAGATATTTTTTTTGGCAGGTTTATAAAATGAAGCTTGTTGTTTTGATTCTTCTCTCTCCCAACAGGAAACCTGGCCACCTTTAAGTCCTTCCTGCTGGAGGACAAAGAGACTGTGTCGCGCATCGCAGAGCTCCGCCAGCGGGTGGAGCTGTTCTCCAGGCCCTTCCCCATGCCCGGCTTCACTGACCACTAACAACAACACCACACACAGAAAGGCAGTTTCCCCACCTCACCGTGGACATGTCCTTTACCCCTTTACTGTAATCAATCTTTTGATAATGTTGGCATGGGAACAAGCATCGCTTCAAAACACAGGTCATGTTCATGTCAGTTGAAACGTGCAGCGCGCAGCAACTCATTACATTATATCTGCACAATACCATGACAAATGTAAGACCTGATAAATAAAGAGTCATATAATACAAGTTGCTAAATAATTCCGATATACTGTAAGTGTTTATTAATGTATTTGTCAACAACTATAACTCCTCTGGTGAGGCGTCCATAAGAGGAGGCTGCTGTATAAACCGATAATGATTAATGATTTAGTAAAACACAGTTATAGTAATGTAAGAAATGTTTGCATGAGAAGCTACGATTGTTGACAAATATGGTACATTTATAAATACTTAAAATGTCTTTATATCTGCTTAAAACTAGTGCGTTATAAACCATCTTATAGGTTTATATACTGCGTATAAATGCTTAATGTGGCGCCTTAAACCTGATTGTAATTTCAGATGTATTAGCACACATGTAGTGGAATAATTTATTACAGGGATGTGCAACAGAATTGGGCAATTATGATTGAATCTATGAAATATAGATTTGTATCGGCGGACAAGTGTTGATGAGGTTGATAATAATGATGCTTTTTATTACGATTGTTTGAGTGAGTGGCCCGATCATGCTGCACAGTAACGTACATTATCTTGCAGTTAATACATCAACAGCTGCTGCACTCACATTTTTCAACTTCTCAGGTTGTTTTGTTTTGCCTAAGCTGAGAAAGACTTTAATTGTTCTAGGTATTTGGCTTTTTGTCACTAAGCTCTTTTTAGAGCCCTTATCAACGTCAGGCTTTGTCCCAGGCTGGGAAACATACAGCAGCTGTGTTGGGAAACAAAACAACATAGAAAAGGGGAAACAGTTAAACAGCACAAACTATGTTTTTAGCCTTTTTATAAATATCATACTAATATCACCTTCTATACCTTCACTTTGATTTGTGTTGTAAAGGATTTATGAAAAATGGCCAATGTATATACAGTAGATCTTCTTAATTGCAATAAAATAAAATAAATCCACAACGTTTACAAGTTTGTTGAACATTTCATGTTGCATTAGTCCTATGGATACCTGATGTGATGCATTTGTTAGAGTGGCAGACGGTTCACGAAGCAGGAAGGAGACTCTGCAGAGTTTATAAACATTGATCTGTGTTAAGCTGCTGGCATTTCCTCTGGTCATTTCCTCTCACTGTCCACTTCAGGGAACAGTCCAGAAAAAGAAAAGAAAAGCTGATCTTTAGAGAGTGACAGAGATCCGAGTCCAAGCCAGAGCTTTGATGTGTTTTCTGCGAGCTTCAGACGCCAGCTGATTTGTCTTTAGCTGGTATTGATTTCTGTTTGAATTAAATGTTCAATTAAACTCCTTTGCATGAAGACTAAAAACCAGAGTGTGCCTGTTATAAACAAGGTGTGACTATCTTCACTATTTACAGAAGTTCATTCTTCATTTAGTATCATTTCTATTTTTGTGATTCTGTGTTTTTATGTCACCGGGCCACTTTATACAATATTAATAAACACAGACCGTTCATTATAGCATACATGAGATTATAAGAGCATTATGTAAAACCAAAGTCTTTCACTGTCCTCACAAAAAATTCTATTTATTTAAATGCTTTCTTTTTCTTGCTGCAATCAGATCTTTATGCTCCCAGACAGATAACAAGAGCCGGCTTCCTCTTCTTTCATGAAACTTTTATTTTGATGTATTTATTTCTTATTCTGAAAGGAAAGTTTCCTCTGAGACAAAAAGTATTTTATAAAGCAGCACTAAACAAGCTTTGCAACATGAAGCGCTGCCGCATTTTCGAGCGCTTAATATTTATTTCACTGAAGAACTGAATGGATTTTTGTTTGGTGTCAGACGCCTTTGAGTCCTGCCGGGCTTTTCAGGCCGTCTTACAATTTTTTTGGTTGAAATTTATTGCCAGAGGAATGTGTCCCCTCCACAGAGAGTGGCCAGCTGAATCACAGGTCAAAGGTCAGGGAAGCTCTCACAACTCTGTCGTCAGAAAACACACACGCAGCATCACAACACAAATAAAGACTCATCTGCTTCATCTCTGTGTCTGCTTCTCATGACCTGACAACTGCTTTAACGCAATGTGTGTGTGTGTGTGTGTGTGTGTGTGTGTGTGTGTGTGTGTGTGTGTGTGTGTGTGTGTGTGTGTGTGTGTGTGTGTGTGTGTGTGTGTGTGTGTGTGTGTGTGAGTTTTAAGGCTTTTAAACATCCTTCAGGGAAATCATATACTCCCTCATGCGTCAACGTTGGTAGCCCTCTCTTTATTGGCAGAACAATCCCTGTTGGGTTTTGAAGTCTTTTTTGATGCTCGCCATTCTTTCTTCTCTCTTCATTTGCTCTTTGTTTTTTTTACGGGGAGGAAATGCGATGAATATGAGCACAGAGAGTTGAAAGGGAGGTCTGAAGATTTTCTTAAGAAGATGAAACACGAGTCTCATCTGCACTGAATAAAGGCCAAATCCTGTAAGAATTTAAGCGTTCGTTTTTAATCTATGCCTCAGAAGATAAGAGAGGGATAATACTGTATGTCAATATTTAATATGACAAGGGGTATAGACTCAAAAGAGAGGAATATATCGTCAACTGAGGGTTCGACAAGGTCTATCTGACAAATTGGACAAATTTGAGGTCTATGTCTCAAACGGCTTTAAAGTTAACAGGGTCTATCTGCATCACTCATTTATGCAGATTTTGTAGATATTTGCTGAGTCAGTGAGATCTACAAAGGTGTATCTCCACATGTTCAAGCATAATTTTAGTGTCACAAAGGTCTATCTGCTGACCAATAGCAGGGCGGGAAATTAATCACGTGATCATTTTAAGCACAGGAATAACTTATTCAAAACGTTTTGCTGCCGACTGTTTTATATGTATGTAATCTAGTAGATCAGTAGTTCAAGTTAAGATCATCAGTAGTTCAAGTTAAGATCAGTCAGTAGTTCAAGTTAAGATCAGTAGTAGTTCAAGTTAAGATCAGTAGTAGTTCAAGTTAAGATCATCAGTAGTTCAAGTTAAGATCAGTAGTAGTTCAAGTTAAGATCAGTAGTAGTTCAAGTTAAGATCAGTAGTAGTTCAAGTTAAGATCATCAGTAGTTCAAGTTAAGATCATCAGTAGTTCAAGTTAAGATCAGTAGTAGTTCAAGTTAAGATCAGTAGTAGTTCAAGTTAAGATCATCAGTAGTTCAAGTTAAGATCATCAGTAGTTCAAGTTAAGATCATCAGTAGTTCAAGTTAAGATCAGTAGTAGTTCAAGTTAAGATCATCAGTAGTTCAAGTTAAGATCATCAGTAGTTCAAGTTAAGATCATCAGTAGTTCAAGTTAAGATCAGTAGTAGTTCAAGTTAAGATCAGTAGTAGTTCAAGTTAAGATCATCAGTAGTTCAAGTTAGATCAGTAGTAGTTCAAGTTAAGATCAGTAGTAGTTCAAGTTAAGATCAGATCAGTAGTTCAAGTTAAGATCATCAGTAGTTCAAGTTAAGATCATCAGTAGTTCAAGTTAAGATCATCAGTAGTTCAAGTTAAGATCAGTAGTAGTTCAAGTTAAGATCATCAGTAGTTCAAGTTAAGATCAGTAGTAGTTCAAGTTAAGATCAGTAGTAGTTCAAGTTAAGATCAGTAGTAGTTCAAGTTAAGATCAGTAGTAGTTCAAGTTAAGATCATCAGTAGTTCAAGTTAAGATCATCAGTAGTTCAAGTTAAGATCATCAGTAGTTCAAGTTAAGATCAGTAGTAGTTCAAGTTAAGATCATCAGTAGTTCAAGTTAAGATCAGTAGTAGTTCAAGTTAAGATCAGTAGTAGTTCAAGTTAAGATCATCAGTAGTTCAAGTTAAGATCAGTAGTAGTTCAAGTTAAGATCATCAGTAGTTCAAGTTAAGATCAGTAGTAGTTCAAGTTAAGATCAGTAGTAGTTCAAGTTAAGATCATCAGTAGTTCAAGTTAAGATCAGTAGTAGTTCAAGTTAAGATCAGTAGTAGTTCAAGTTAAGATCAGTAGTAGTTCAAGTTAAGATCAGTAGTAGTTCAAGTTAGATCAGTAGTAGTTCAAGTTAAGATCAGTAGTAGTTCAAGTTAAGATCATCAGTAGTTCAAGTTAAGATCATCAGTAGTTCAAGTTAAGATCATCAGTAGTTCAAGTTAAGATCAGTAGTAGTTCAAGTTAAGATCATCAGTAGTTCAAGTTAAGATCAGTAGTAGTTCAAGTTAAGATCAGTAGTAGTTCAAGTTAAGATCATCAGTAGTTCAAGTTAAGATCAGTAGTAGTTCAAGTTAAGATCAGTAGTAGTTCAAGTTAAGATCAGTAGTAGTTCAAGTTAAGATCATCAGTAGTTCAAGTTAAGATCATCAGTAGTTCAAGTTAAGATCATCAGTAGTTCAAGTTAAGATCAGTAGTAGTTCAAGTTAAGATCAGTAGTAGTTCAAGTTAAGATCAGTAGTAGTTCAAGTTAAGATCAGTAGTAGTTCAAGTTAAGATCATCAGTAGTTCAAGTTAAGATCAGTAGTAGTTCAAGTTAAGATCATCAGTAGTTCAGGTTAAGATCAGTAGTAGTTCAAGTTAAGAACATTAGTAGTTCAAGTTAAGATCATCAGTAGTTCAAGTTAAGATCAGTAGTAGTTTAGCTTAAAATGAAGCTAAGTTGCATAAAATACAGTTGAGGGTTCAATTTTCAATTTTCGGGTGGGGAAATGTCAGATTGACCGTTGGGACTCTGGTTTTCCAACAATTTCAGAACCATCTGCAAAATGAGTTTCGTTTCTACCCATAATACACTGAATTGGCCCAAATAGTCTTAATTGCACTACCTAGTGTGTAGCATGTGATATGTCAAAATTGGTTGGAATTGGTTTTATAGTGTCCACGTTATGAACTTGTCGTGGATATTTATCGCTCACAACATTGTGGTATGAAACAGAGAGGAATCAATAAAGCACAGACACAGATATAGTTGATTAATTATTATTTTGTTGTACAACAAACAATAATAATGAGAACACTACCTGCTTCCAAGCACAACCGCGTAGTACCCCAACTCACAAAGAGAATCTACCCCTTGTATTTGAGTTCTTAATGGACACACGAACCTTGTCTCCCAAGAATACATTGAAGCACATATGATCATGACACCAAAATAATCTAAAACAGATGTGAAGGTCACTTCCTCATGATCATTAAAGGGTTCCCTTAACTTCATTAGAGCATGGAGTCCATGTCAGTCATGTCAAATTATGCACATATGGCATAGGTCATACATTGCAAACTTAATAAATAAGACATTATTTACTTAACAAACTGTTGAATTTTCAAATGTGTTTTTCTCAAAACTCGTCAAAGTGCAGATAGATCTTGTTAACCCTCAGTTGACGACATCCAGCCACATTTTAGGGCTGGACAAATCCTGTGGTCTTCTGAAAATTCCCACAAATATATATTTATTTTAACATTACTCGGGAAGCAGAGTTGAGTAGAAAGCTCACATTCTCTAAGAAAACAGAGTCAGATGGCTGTTTATGTTATTTCATAAAATATAATCAGCCGCTCTTTTTAAAGACAGATGTGGATTTAGATGTTAAAAGTCAATGAGAGGTAGTGTGAGCAGTGTATATGCGTGTGTCTGCAGTATTGTGGTTACCTGTGTGTGTGTGTGTGTGTGTGTGTGTGTGTGTGTGTGTGTGTGTGTGTGTGTGTGTGTGTGTGTGTGTGTGTGTGTGTGTGTGTGTGTGTTGTACAGTGTGCTCTGCTGTCATACAACGCCATGCTGGGGACTGCACAGCATCCTGCCTCTGCTGTCGCTGATCAAAGGCGCAGGGCTGCTGTCACACACACTGCTGCATACAGACACACGCACACATGCACGCATACACGCACACACACAAACACACAAACACACAAACACACGTACTGCTAAATGTGGTCATAGAAGCACCAATCAGGCTTTCAAAGTGACAGCTGCACTGCCAACAGATGGATATGTTCCATCAGAGTTACTGATTGTGAATGGGAAACTTAGGATGTGGAAAAAGATCTGTATCTGACTCTGTTGTTCCAAGCATGTGGGCGAGGAAAGACGACAACAAACACTCTCATCCAAACATAAAACAGACATTTTGTTTATTGAAAGAATCCAGCCCAGTTTATACGTCTCTCACTATAACTTACAGTCGTTGCTGAATTTAGTGGCTGCTAAAACAACAATAGCCAAAGCCACAAAGCCAGTTATGAAGAAACACATGAAGACAAACTCACATTCATTTGACCATCATTGCGTTCCAGCAGGCGAATTATATTACATCAAAGGTTGTTTTACATAAAGCTGTACACTTACAACTTATAAAAACATACAGAATTTTCAGCCGCAGAAGAAGATATTTTCACGTTGACATTGAAAAACCTTTAAAAGTGTTGATGTTAGCCCCTTAACTACAAATCATTTATTTTATGCATTTATGCATGCTATGCAGTTTAAACATTTCAGATGTATTTTTCCACTCTGTTCCAGGCAGCTATTTGTCTCCATTCTTGGCAGTCTCCAAACTTTATTAGCAGACACCTGAAGCCTATTTGCATAATCACTGCAGCTTGTGTGAGTCTGATAATTGATTTTCATACGTAACAGAGCGGAAATTAAACCAATAGCTGCCTGAAACATTCAAAATAATACACTAACAAAATGGTTAACAAAACAGTTATCTGTGATGTATAGTATAGTATCCCTTATTTGTATTAAATTGGCTAAACAATGCAATAACATTTGTCTGGTGCAGTGTGCATATGTGTGTCATATATGAGTGTAATTATGTATCCAACTTTTTCCATATTCATATGTGCATTCAGGATCTATTCACTGACAATCCTGATCAAATGTACCAGATCACAAGCACAGAGACACTAAAGGGTTACAGATCCTGATCTAAGATCCATTTCACCTTCCACCTGCAGTGAAGACATCGAGGAGGGAGAAGGAAGGAATCTGAGCCCAGATCGGGATTTTCTGTTTTTCTTCCACTCTGGTCTGTGAGAGGAGGCCAGCGAGATGTTCAGAACTCCGGTCCGTCCTTCTTCAGGCTCTTGTAGTCGGTGGTAACGGCCACAAACTGAAGAAGAAGAAGAAGAAGAAGAAGAAGAAGAAGAAGAAGAAGAAGAAGAAGAAGAAGAAGAAGAAGAAGAAGAAGAAGAAGAAGAAGAAGAAGAAGAAGAAGAAGAAGAAGAAGAAGAAGAAATAAATAAATAATTCTGTATCCCATGCAAACAGAGACGTATAAATCAAATTACACTTAGAATATCATACGAATGTGCTGCATTACCTTGTACTGGTATGTGGGGTCAAGTTTATTCCATGGCTCAGGGTTGTTGGTCTTGTTCCAGCTAAACACACAAATATACGGACAGAATTGGGATAAGTTACTATGGGCTCTTAGATAGACAAATAAAGACCAGCATTCAGTCACAAGTGATCTGATACCCCTGAGAGAGATTCAGGACTCAGCACACAGTATGTGCTTGAAGCCTGCTGTGACACCACCAGGACACTCTTTGATTTCATCAACCGTGTAAAGAATGCACCGTCCTGAGCTCTTGTGAGAAGCACTTCGCTGTTGTTATTGGAGTATCATTATGGGTAAATCAACAGGAGGAGAGGAAGTCCATGCAAGAGGCAGTTCGAGCAAGGATCCCTATAGTCAGTAACGATCATAGAACATTATTAGAATGTTAGCAAATGTCCATTTCAGGATGCAAAGAGGAAGGAAGTTTAACATTCACAATTTCCTTGTTTAAACATCTTCATTTTTTATGGTGGTGTTCACCATCCTGTGACCGCCCTGTAGGGGCTCATTGATTCTTCTTTTGAAATTGTAGTCTAATTTTCCACAAATAATGTGAAAACAGAACTAAACAGTCTAAACCAGAGAAAACGCACATATGGTGATGTATTTCACCTGATGGTCAATCTTCAATATTGACAAAATATAGATAGTTACATCATCAGTTTTTATATCAAATATCAAATACTGACGTATTACATATGATCTGTATTGCATATTATCAGAGGTCCTTACGTGACATGGGGTCCTTTGGCCAACCGGATCAGATACAGAGACGCCCCGCCCATCCCCAAAACGATGAATAAGAACTGGGGGATGAGCTGCAGACACACACAGAGATAATAGAAACATTAAGCTTCACAGATGTTACTTTCTTTAACATGTGATACTGTGCTGCTTATAAATGTCAACACAACCTGAACCTTTCACAATAAGACACCTTGAGTGGTTAACAGTGCGATTCTATTATTCATAGTGTACATAGAGATAATGTTTATAAATATAAGGTTTATAAAGAAGTTATAAATGTCTGGAGGGAGGGAAATTAAAACAAAGACATCTTAAAGAGGAAGTGCACTCCTTCTTCTTAAAGGATAAGGCAGGTAAGGGATGTATAGTCCCCCTTACAATTAAGTTAAATTGAACTTTATTTCAGACGGGTACTTTTTTTAAATGAATTAAACAACACATAAATGTGTTCATAACATTTCTTAATCACAGCATTTAAGGTGGGAAAATTACCAAAAACTTATGTGAGCAAAAAGATTAGACACAAGTTAACAAGCATTTCTAAAACATCACAAGCTCACGCCTCATATAAATGTTGAACAGATGAGCGAGAGGATTGTGCACCTTCCTCTCACCATACACACCAACATCGACACAAGGGAATTACATATTGGGAGTGAATTAAATAAGTGTCAAGACGCCAACCGTCAGCTGTCACACAACCGCAAATATGAGCTCATTCCAAATTCTCTATTAAGTGATTTTTTATTATACTCCACAGGGTTTTCATGAAGTAGGAACTGTCTTTGCTAAAGTAGCTGAGATTTACTGAAGCCTGCAGTTGGACCAGATCCATACTTTATTTTTCACTTCCTGTCTGCTGATTATAGTGCCTGTAACAGCTCTGAGGATTAACAGCTGCCATGTCACCCTGCATCAATCCGATGAACCTGCTGACACAAAGCATTGTGGTGTGTGTACGCGTGTCAGGCAGCGACACACGTACACACACTAATTAATCATCTCGCAACCCCTCAGATTTACCTTGTGACTCTTTGGACGGCCCGACCCTCAGGTTGGGAACCATCGGATTTACAATCTAATTATGTATTATGACATATCACGCAGGGGACATGTTGTTTTGCAGAACAAGTGCTTACTTTTGATAGTTTACAATTGGCTGATAATACTTCTATACTTTTACTATTATGCATGACTTTTACTTATATATTTACATTGTTTGAAGACAGCCAGAGAGAGACCAGCCATGGTTTTGATCATTTAACAAAACGCTTTTTACTGTCAGCTTTTTATCTGCAGCAACACGACCGAATGATCATCACGTCTGTCTTTAATTATTTCTGCCTGTCAAACTCTGTCCGTCTGTCTGACTCCCTTTCCCTGCCACTGAACTCATTCACTTCTTCTAATCACTACTCACTTTGCGTGGTAGAAAGTATCAAAGTATATTCTATATAAAAGTACGGGAATATGATTAAACTACCCGACATGTTGAATAATCACAACCTCAAACATCTGCAGGTGTACAATACATCATACACATTAATGATTTAAAATAACTATATAATATAACAACAGGGGGACAGTATTTTGAGTCGTGAGGGATTTTGGACATCTCAGTGTCAATGTTGCAGCCACCTGTCTGAATTTCTCTCTGACTCCTAAACTTCCTGACTGTCTAACAGCCCGTCTGTCTCTCTGTCTGTCTCTCTGTCTGTCTGCCTGTCTGTCTGTCTGACCAGAGCTCCAACTTGATCAAGGAGCTTTGGTAGAGTCTCACAGGGATTTGCTCCCTGTTGCATCTCTCCCTCTCTCACCCTGTCTGTCTCTCAGGATGATAGACCATATCAAGGAGTCTCACAGGGATTTCCTCCCTGCAGTTTCTCTCTCCCTCTCCTGGGAGGCCGGTGACAAGAAGTTAAAACTCTGTCACTTCGCTCTCTGACAGCAGAGCTGGTTAAAAAAACGAAGAAATAATCCCGTCCCCTGTAGGGAAAACTCATATTTTCAAATGTATTTTTATTCTAAACCACTCGTTTCCTAAATGGTTAGATTTTGTCAGTTTAGATTGAAGATGTTTGTAAAAGTCGTGGGCGTGTTTTTAAAGTCTTAATCCTCTCTCAGTTTGGCTTGGTTGTGAGCCACCGGAGAAATTAACTGCTGACTTAGAGTTCAAATAAGATTAAATGAGACAAAATTAGATTTCTGATCGTGTCAATTAATTGACCAGCACTCTACAAACCCTGCAGGTAATGATCATGATGTATTTCTATTGACTAAAGCTGTAATACTAAATACTAAAACGTAATCAATAGTTAAGCCTAACATTTAACATTTTAACACAAATATTCACTGTGCATTCTTTTCTTAGAGATATACCGAAAATCAATAAATGCATTGAAGGAGGATGTAATATTGTTCATATTAAAGTGATATCATAGAAGACAGGAACACACAACAATTTGGTGTAAACCTATAAAAGCATAAAACAAACTTTAACCTGAGTGTTAAAACCAACTTATCTTCAGCTACAGCCAATACATTACACGTCTATGTCCTATATATAACAATGATTATCTGCACTGGCCCTGTTAAACAAACTAAATGTATTTAAAAAAACTAAAATTCTTCAGTTAACCCAAATGTATTCAAACATTGATGTTGAATAATGTGAGAAATATTAACATTATAGGATTTCTTTTATCCAGTTCATCTGACTCACTATTACAAACACTGGAGCTGTCCAGACACTGACTCTACTCAGAAAGCAAAGAGTTTGTTCATTGCAGCTCAAACTCAAAATGTTGCTACATGTTAAATAATCTTTGGATATGAAAACAGGTTTCTGTCCCTGACATCAAAGTGCTAAACAGAAGCAAACAGAAAATAAAGATTACTTACGCCGGGGTACTTCTTAGCATGATCTACTGCGGCCCGAAATATCATTGCTCCAGTTTATAGAAAGTTGGGAACACTGCATGAAAAGAAAAGAGTGTTTCAGGCCCTTGTTATCTGCAAGCAGCTGTGCACGGACAGGATTCAGACCTGTTGCTCTCTGCATGTGGAGGGAGGAGGGGAGGGGGAGGAGGTAATTTACATCTGATTACAGCTACTTCTTCTCCCTTGTTGTGGTGATTACACTGTGCTGGACACTGTGTGACAGTTTATATTCAAACGATAAAGTTTCATACCAGTGCGTAAATATTAATTTAATATCCAGGCCAGAGACATTTGATCACGTCACGGTGTCCAATCAGAAGAAGTTGTGTAAATCCTGCAGAGACCTCAGAGAGCTTTTTCTTCCTCATTTCCTTCACTGCAGTTTGAAGACTTTTGACCCTTTGGGAGCTGACTGGAGGAAATAGAAAAACAAACACGTTGTCCTTTTTAAGGCCGCTGGAGAATATCTATAGTTCATGAACCTCTTCAGTTGACCTAATCATATCACTAAAGATGCACACAGTGCACATTCAAAAGAAACTGCTGCACCAGAGAGAAAGAGGAGATAAGAGATAAAAAAAAGGTAAATTAGCAGAGTGAATGACCAAGATTCACAACGAGTGTTTGGAAACATGGCAACTCAGCTTGTTGTCCATTAATTGCAAATGAAGTCTTGCAGCTAATGTTTAAAATGTTGGGGAAATTAAAGAAAAACTGTCTGAGAAAGTTCCTTAAGATGTGGTTCAGCCTGGAAAAGATAAGCTCTATATGATAATCAGTTATCCCAGAAGGATGTGTATTTACTTCTTTTCTTTTTCCACACAACCCCAAAAGTAATGATATTACATTACATTTCATTTAGATGACGCTTTTGTCCAAAGCGACTTACATCATGAGGATACAACTCCAAACAGCAAGATATAACTATATCTTATATAAGATATAACTTCCGTCCAAAAGAGGTCAGTGCAACAATGCTTTTCTTTTATCAAAAGAAAACCTCCGAGTCTGTTTAATGAACCAGTGTCTCTGATTCACTGCTCTGCAGTTTAATTGGAAGCTCAAACAAATGCAATTCAATTTGGCACATGAGCGCTTCACTTCACAGTTCACAGACGTGCCATTACCTCCCAGACACCACACGTCCGTCCTCCGATAATGAAGCAGCACTGTAAAGGAAAAACCTATATCTTCATCATTTAGCTTTTAAGTGGCTCTCTTACCAGAGTCACATCTTTGCTTCTTTTGTTTTTAATGAATGAGCTATGAAATGTGCATAAAATAATATGGACAACCTTTAGTTCAAATGATCATTTGCAACACTGGAAGTAGGAGGTTTTTCATAACAGCAGAGGTTCATTATAATGACTTCATCAGCCTTAAGATGAGGTGTCTGCAGACGCTAATAAATCCCAGTGAGACAGGGCCATAGGTTCTTTATGTCCATGTGTAGTAATAGTATTCAAATGAGCTGCTGGAACTATCCTTTAAGTCCCAAATCAGCCTCCACCATGTATGTGTGTGTGCAGCCAGGCAGACTATTCATTGGACAAAAAACAACAACCATTTGAGCACATTCAACCGGAGTTTTACAGCTGTTTTAAAGAGATACTTCATCCCAAATCCACCTTTTCAGTATGAAACACGCCTGTAGGTTTGACAGGTTGCTCTGAAAAGTCACTTACAAAGGATTCCAATGTGACAACCTTTCCCAGTGGTAAAAAAGTATTAAAACATCCACAGAAACTTTTCAAACTGTTCCTGCAACATCAACTTGTCTTCTCAAACCAAAATGCTTATCATGTTCACAATAAATCATTTTCCAAAGATATGGATAAATGCACTGTTTCTGCATTACCCTGTGTCCCAGCTCAAACCTCCACAGCAGTAGAACACATATAGGTGAACAAAATCATTGATTGATTAAAAAGTTTATATAAAGAAATATCATGCTTCGATGGATATTTTGGTACTTTTTTGAGTGTGCTTGTTCTTTATGAGGGAGACCACAAACTTTCATAGACACTTGTTAGGACTACATGAGGGATTTTAAACTCAAAAGATTTTGAGTGGAATATTCCTTAAACAGGAATCCCTGTAAACAATACGGGAAACAGTGCAACAGAAACATTGATTGTTCATAAATGAGACAGAAATACAAACAATGTGTGGCTTTCAGAGGTGCAAAGTAGATATGTACACAAAGTACTGCACTTAAGTACAATGTTGAGGTTGAGTCATTTCATTTTATGCTACTTTATAATGAAACACTGCACTTTTTATTCCACAAACTGTATTTGACAGCTTTAGTTAATGTTTTCTTTTCAGGTTAAGATTATACATTCAAAGTCTATAATCTAAAATATGTTACATTAAACTATTGATCTGAATACTTCTTCCGTCACTGCTGGCTTCAAGCTGCATTACAGCACAGCATTATCAAACTCTCAAAAAATAAATAAAGTTGCAAATCACCCCCAAATATCTAAATAGAAAAAAAAATGTATATGCAGCAAGCTTCAGCGAGAAGGCATGCGCAGTAGGTCAAAGCTAAGCCCTGACCAACTGTAAACAAGGACATGATCCCTCACAGGCTTCCCACCCTCGAACACAAGTGATAGTCGAGATAGTTGGCAAAAGTTTTGTTCCTGTGCAGTGAAGAGCGGCAGGAAGCATGGAGAGTATAGTGAGGTTGTCTGCAACAGAGGTTGTGTTGGATTCCAAGCCGTCTTCACCAACAGGACATTCTGCCAACAGGCTATTTTAAACTCCGTAACCATCAAGACAAAATAAGTGGATCGTGTTGTTCAGAATGTGAGACAGGCTCGAGCTTTACTCAGGAAAATGAAGTAGGATTGTCCAACCATTAAAAAAAAAATCATTGTGCATCTGTCACACAGCAGTCCTTAGTCCTTATTTCCACCTCGCCCCCGACACAGGACTGTGTGACATGAGCTCAGCTCTGCCTGCTGCTGCTGACCTGCAGCACGGAGCTCAAAGATAAATCCTCCTAATTGGACACTAGCCAACACTATGGCACAAACAGGGCCAATGCAGGTCTAAAACAGTGCAGGCGTACCGGCAGCATCCCTTGAGCTGCTTGGTAGAGAATGTATTTCAAAACCTAATGATGACGTTTAATGGTCCTCGCAGGAAATCTGACTTGTACATCGCTGACATGTGGCAGCGTGGCGGAGGTGAAAGCAGGTATGAACATGGATAAAAGTGCAGGGCACCATGACCACCCATCACACGTTTTTGTTGTTGAATTTGAGCTACGACAGATCCTGAAAGGGCTCAGAAGGCCAATACCAACACAGCCACATAATATTGTAAATATCAAATGTCACACATTAGGCCAAACCAAAAGCCACACAATGGCATCCACATTAGCAGAACGCAACGTATGGAAATGAAAAAGTAGAAAAGACATTCTCCATTTTCTTCTTTAATGAAATCTGAAATGTAGTCATTAGAAATGTATCCTGTTTGTTTGCTTTTACACATAAAACATTGCTTTTGTTTTTTCCATTTGAATGTCTCTTACATTTGCTCCAATCAACCTGCAGCCACAGGCCTGTTTTGGCTCTGATTAGCCTCGCTCTGCCCTGCTGTGTGTGTGTGTGTGTGTGTGTGTGTGTGTGTGTGTGTGTGTGTGTGTGCTGTTCGAGGAGACACAGAACAAGCTGTCAGACGGTTTGAACCTCAAGCTGTGGCACAGTTTAATATTTAACATAACTATTAGACCGCAGAAGTCTGCTGGTTTATTAACCAAGAAGCTAACACACCTGCAAGACCCCCGACAGCTCTGCAGTGAGAGGCAAAACCTGCCATTACATGTTCTTGTGACCATTAGGCTGATTGAACTGTGGGTTTGTAGATTATACGATGGACACAGAGAACATTTTGTTTAACTGGCAGAGTTTGCATTAATACAACAACAGTGAATGTGTCTCTTAAAGCTGGCTGACAAAGCAGACTTTGCTGCTATACTTAAGTGTAAAACTCTTGGCTTTTAGAAAATCTACTCAACATTACTACTATAAAAAGGTCAGTCTAATTATATTATAATAGATCTGCTATTGTGAACAAGCTTAGTTGCACTGCAGAGGCTGAAAACAGTACATTTTGTGTTTGTGCCATCTAGTGGTGTACAATTATATTGCAGCAGCTAATCATACATCTATGCAAATATTTTTGGTTTTATTGGTTATGGTTTGGAGAGATTTGGCTGAACTGAAAATAAATGATCAAACATTTTGCTAATGGACATATCGTTTCAGTTATTTATCATGCAAAAACATCAAACGTTCTCTAGTTGCAGCTTCTCAAATGTGAAGATTTGTTTCTCATCACAATAAATTCAACATTTCTGGGGTTTGAAATGTTGGTCGGACAAATTAAGTGTTTCCAGACGCTCTGGGAAACTGTGAGGGGCACATCTCAAAAACTAAGTGATTAATCAAAAACATAAACAATACAGTAATCGGCATTGAAATTAGTTAGTTGGAGCTGTAATCCAGAGTCATGTGGACACCGTTAGTGCGGATTAAAATGTCACATCTGTAACTAGTGGAATCAGCTCCACAACGTCATTCAATCAGAAGCAAACAGCTGTTTCCATCAGTGAATATATATATTTTTTAAACTCACAAACAACAATTTCTATTTACATAATACAAAATATTATCACTGGACCTTTTAAGATCATTCATTTGATGACCATTCAATATGAACGGTCTCTTGTGGTGTCGCAAAGAATTATGAAAATAAAACAAAACAGTCAGGAAGTCATAAAAGTTGGAGACCAAAAACAGATGATTGAGAACAGACAGGAAGTAAAAAGGAAATGATGACTTTGTTGGTACATAGAGGAAAACCTCCATGTCTTAACACTGTAAAAACAGCTACTGCTCATGTAACTTGTATTTCTCAGCTGTGGGTTTCTTCCCAATAGCAAACCACAGTTACAGTTACAATCATGTTTGTGCAGGACCACCTATCTGAATCCTCAACAATAAACATCAAGGTCTTCTTTACCTTTGATTGAATGCATTAGGTTCACACCTGCTTTTTGGGGTTGTTGAAAGGCATGCTGGGAAACATTAGAGGTCACAAACCAATGAAGAAGACAAGTCAAACTGAATGAAAGAAAAAAAAACACTTCATTAAAAAATTATTTCTGGAATTCTTTGAACATCAGAGACTCGTGAGAACGGACAGATCCCAGTTTAGGAGGTAACCATAGAAACATCAGCAGCAACAGTAGGACAGGAGGGAGTCAGGGCAGACGTAACCATAGTGACGGCAGCAGAAGCTCCGGTTGATGTCAGTGTGGTAACCGAGGGCTCGGCGGGGCGAGCAGGAAGTGGTTTGACGATTTTCATGGGAACAAAGACGTTAGAGGCACAGTGCTCGCTGAGGTACTCGCCTCCTTTCTCCTCGTACTCCTGCCTGCTGATCCATCCCTCTGCCGGCCCTCCCTCTCCACCAGGTGGATGCTCCAAGGCCCAGTCTCTTGCCCCGTACCAGGCGTCCAGGGCCGGCTGCAATGCCATTGTTACCTGGGAAGGAGTCAGTCAGTCAGTGGATGCGACTCAGAACACTTTAGTTAGGAGTGTGTGATGATAAACCGTGTTTTAAAAAAGGACCTTGTACCTTGAAGTGTGACTGGAAGGGCCTCATAGCCAGCAGTTCTCTCTCCACTCTCTCCTTCATCCCGGGGTACTGCATGTTCCCTCCTGTCAGAAACACATTGCTCACCAGCGCCTCCTGCTGCTCTGGAGTGTACCTGTAAGACATCAGTGTCACATGACATTCTCTAATGTAACACAACAGAAGTTAATATGAGAAAGATTGTGTTTCAGATGCTAAAGAAAGAATCCAAAAGTACAGTATGTGTGCGATAAAATCAAATGGGCAGAGAGAGAATTTTCACAATCCATGCGTCATGATTTCAGCAGCGTGTATTTATGTGCACCGTACTGTATATGCATGTGTGTGCTTGTCGTTTTTCATGCACCTGATGTACTGTATCATTACCTGGCCAGGACGTACTGCAGCGTCTCCATCAGTCCCATCTGGTCCTCTCCGGTCGGTGAGGGCTGGAAGAGGATCTCTGGACATCGTAGGCGCTCCGTCCCGACAAACAGCTGGTGGTACTCCGCCATATTGAACACGGGCTGGAGACGAGATCGGACGTTAATGTGTGATACCAAAAGTTTCAGCTTTTCAGCAAAGTTTGCTTCCTTACTGCTCTGGCACAAAAACATTATACAGGACAAATGTTCTGCCCCTCAGTAAAGTGACAGATGCACAGCATTGATGACGATCAAAATATCTGTCTGCTCCGGTGTCTCTGTGCCACTACCTGAACCACATTAGCAGGTTTTTCTGGCAGCGTGTCCTCAGGGAAATCAGGATCCATCAGTGCCACTCCGTCTCCCTCGTCCATCGGCTGCTCCAGCTCAGACACCTGGCAGGGAGCAACAGAACAGCCTCAGGCTTCATGTCAGCTGCAGCACATCATCGACTGCAGCAAACAAGGACGGACCCTGTAGAGCCCCGCAGCGCATTCACAGCGATGACATGTAGAGCTTATTAATTATTGGTACATGAAAAGAGAGAGAGAGAGAGAGAGAGAGAGAGAGAGAGAGAGACAGAGACAGAGAGAGAGAGAGAGAGAGAGAGATAGAGACAGAGACAGAGAGAGAGAGAGAGAGAGAGAGAGAGAACCAGACAAATTCTTTTTTTTACTATCTAAATGTGGACAAAGCACTTACAAGATAACAACAAATCAAGACTTCCTGGTTCTGTTTCTCTCTGATTTGGCGGAGTAACACCCACCTCCGTCTTTCCCTCTGCTCCGTCGCTGTGCAGCAGTTTTTGTCTGCCCTGCTCTACAGCCATCTGCAGTTTGTTGATGTACGACTGCAGCTCCTCGGCCGAGTCCATGTTGAGCTCCACCAGGCTCTTGTGAAACTGATCCAACAGGCCGTCCTCCAGCAGCTCCTGAAGAACCAAACCAAAGATCAAACATCAAATCCAAAATGTAGCTAAAGCTTTTTATTCTGGATGTTTTATAGTTATTGTTGTGAACACACACAATTCCTTTGTGGAACAGTTAACCTTTCTTAAAGTGTGTCTATTTGTGACATCAGATCAGTGTTTATCAGATGTAAATGTGTTTTTAAAAGTATTGTTCCCACTATATACAGTATATCTCAAAAGTGAGTACACCCTTTAGATTTTTGCAAATATTCTGTTATATCCTTTCAGGGGATAACATTATCCTACTGAAACTTTGATATAACTTAAAGTAGTCAGTGTGCTGCTTGAATAACAGTATAGATTTATTGTCCTTTGAAAATTACTCAGTACACAGCTGTTAATGTCTAAACAGCTGGCAACAAAAGTGAGTACACCCCATAGTGAACATGTCTAAATTGTGCCCAAAGTGTCAATATTTTGTGTGACCACCATTGTTATCTAGCACTGCTTTAACCCTCCTGGGCATGGAATTCACCAGAGCTGCACAGGTTGCTTCTGGAATCTTCTTCCACGACGACATCACGGAGCGCACGGATGTTGGACACCTTGCACTCCTCCACCTTCCTCTTGAGGATGCCCCACATGTGCTCAATTGGGTTTAGGTCTGGAGACATACTTGGCCAGTCCATCACCTTAACCTTCAGCTTCTTCAGCAAGGCCGTTGTCATCTTGGAGGTGTGTTTAGGGTCATTATCATGTTGGAAAACTGCCCTACGGCCCAGTTTCCGAAGAGAGGGGATCATGCTCTGCTGCAGGATGTCACAGTATATATTGGAATTCATGTGTCCCTCAATGAAATGCAGCTCCCCAGTGCCGGCAGCACTCATGCAGCCCCAGACCATGATGCTGCCACCACCATGCTTGACTGTAGGCAAAACACATTTGTCTTGGTACTCCTTACCAGGGTGCCGCCACACACGCCGGACACCATCTGACCCAAACAGGTTTATTTTGGTCTCATCAGACCACAGGACATGGTTCCAGTAACTCATGTTTTTGGATTCATTGTCTTCAGCAAACTGTTTGCGGGCTTTCTTATGCATCGGTTTCAGAAGGGGCTTCTGTCTGGGGCGACGGCCATACAAACCGATTTGATGCAGTGTGCGGCGTATGGTCTGGGCACTGACAGGCTGACATCCCACTTCTGCAACCTCTGCAGCAATGCTGGAAGCACTCGCACGTCTATTTTTGGAAACCAACCTCTGGATATGACGCTGAGCACGTGGACTCAACTTCTTTGGTCGACCCTGGCGAGGCCTGTTCCGAGTGGAACCTGTCCTGGAAAACCGCTGTATGATCTTAGCCACTGTGCTGCAACTCATTTTCATGGTGTTGGCAATCTTCTTATAGCCAAGGCCATCTTTGTGAAGCGCAATAATCCTTTTTTTCAGCCGCTCAGAGAGTTCCTTGCCATGAGGTGCCATGTTGTCCAGCATTCAGAGAGAATTGTGCCCAAAACACCAAATTTAACAGCCCTGCTTATCATTTACACCTGAATCCTTGTAACACTAACGAGTCACATGACACCAGGGCAGGAAAACAACATCATTGGGCACAATTAGGACATGTTCACTATGGGGTGTACTCACTTTTGTTGCCAGCTGTTTAGACATTAACAGCTGTGTACTGAGTAATTTTCAAAGGACAATAAATCTATACTGTTATTCAAGCAGCACACTGACTACTTTAAGTTATATCAAAGTTTCAGTAGGATAATGTTATCCCCTGAAAGGATATAACAGAATATTTGCAAAAATCTAAACGGTGTACTCACTTTTGAGATATACTGTATATTAAATCTCAAGTCTTACACATATAAATGCCATCTGAAAAACATAAAAACATAAACCGCAAATTATGTAATAGGCCCCTTGCCTGGACTGCCATAAGTCTGTCCAGCCTCTCTTGGTCCTGCAGCAGCTTCTCCTCCCGTCGGCGAGCGTTGATTTCCTGAAGCCGTCGAAGCTGCTGAGCCCGTCTCTCCTGCCTCTCCTCTACGCTCACACAGCCGCCCGGCACCTTAGTCGAAAAAGGAAGCTGCATATGGTGAACCTCCCGCTCATAAAACTCTGGGCTGCGCCACTTTTCCAGCTCTGTGGAGAACGCGGGGAGAAGAGAAGAGGGAATGGAAAGTAAGAAGAAGAAACGGGTTTGCATGCATCTCGATGTTGTCTCCTAGTCTGGCGGCACTTGCATCCCCACCTGCCACATGGACAAAAATGTTGTCTGTGTGGAGTTTATTAACGTTTGGCGGTTCTTTAACGATTCAAAAGCGTGTATGTACTGTATGTATGTATGTATTGTTGGATACGATTTGTCTGATTCAGGTTTCCACACATTATTGCAGTTTGAATGAGGAAGTTGGCATGTCTTCCTTATACAACCGTAGAAGGAACATCTTTCTTCATAAGACAATGTAACATGAGCTGCCTCCTTGTTTATGTTCTCTACCGACTCGTTTTATTTATAAAATAATGTAGTTTAAATTCATTAAAAGCATGGAAGATTTAAAAGGACTATTAAATGCACATATCCTGTCACTGAACACTGCTAACTCACTGGCAGATGCAATTTGCTGTTTTGTTTTAAGTCTATTGTTTGTGTTTTTATGTGAAACTGTTAAGCAGCCGTTTTGGCCAGGACTCCCTCGAAAAATATATTTTAAATCAGAATGGGAATATCCTGGTAAAAACAAAAATGATATGTTTGCACCGTACCTTCATGGTAATCCACAGCAGTGTAACTGTGTTCATGCAGCAGTTCCTCCACGCGGCTGAGTGTGACGGCGGCGAGGTGACCTGGGTATTTCAGCTGGAGGAGGCGCTGCAGGTAGGACGCTGCCTGACTCCCAGCCACGTTCACACGCTTACAGTTCACCGCATCAAACCTTGAAAGAGACAGGAAAGAAGGACACACAGAAAAAGCATTTCTTAGAGAAAAATAATCCAAGTAAGATGATGTTAAATTTAATTTGAAAGGTCAAATACATCACGGAAGACTGTCTGTGAATCCTCACCTGCCGTTGATGACCGGCAGGATGTGTGAACAGTGGTATCCTGACGACAGAACGATGCCGGTGTGTGGTGGCTGGAGGCTCCTTTGAGTGTTATTGTGGTAGAAACTGTACAAGCTGTCCACGCCGTAGGAGACATATGGGACGCGGTAGCACTCAAACAGCAACTCTGACATCATCTGCCGGCAGTGGAGCGGGTTGCCGGGCGCCTCTGTCAGCACAATGGGGTGTGGGACACCATCCTACAAAAGCATGAAGAATGTAATGCTGATTGATCGTCTGGTTGGCATTTAAAACAGAAATGGCAAAATATAACCAGCCTGCATTACTGTAATTAAAACACATCTAATTTTGCAACAAAAACACCTGGGGTTTAAGATTTGTTTTTCTGTTCTTTCCTCAATGAAAATATTAGTTAGCGAGCGGAGGATAGTCCGTCGTCTTTCAACAATAAACACTTTAATTGTTTGTCATTATTTGTATTCACGTGAGGCTGAAAATCCATTAGACATCATTTCCGACTTCCATAAAACATTTGAGAAAATAGATCATCTCTACAAATCATAAGATTCTCGTTACAACCTGTATTATTAAACAATTAATCTACAAATAGAATATATATACATACAGTATGCAAGTAATGATCACATTTGTTTTTAAAAACATTAGAAATGGTACATGTGTATTCAGTGTACACCTGGCACTTTCCTTTGAAGTTAAAAAAAATAATAATATATATATATATATATATATATATATATATATATATATATATATATATATATATATTATATGTATAAGATTAGACATAAAACATCTTATTGTACACAAACAAGTTTTTTTGTATTATCATGGTCATAGATTATCTGTGTAACACTGACCCTACAAATACGTATGTGTTCACTGTTTTGTCTAAACTGGGTTATGCAGAACCAAAAGAGACCCTGGGAATCTAACAGTATTGATAGTAAAAAATAAATGGCTGAATTTAACTTTAACCCAAGCTCACGTTTTAGCGTGATCTTAGAAAAGATGGGTGATAAGTTTTAATGTTGCACCAGCGGACACATCAGTCACCGTCCAGCACTAACCTCAGAGCCGAGACCCAGGTGAGTAAACACATGGTCGAACATGAGCTCCTGGATCTCAAAGTTTACCACCACGTTTCGGTCGAACTGGCTCTTTAGCAGCCACCGCAGCGGCTC
This sequence comes from Cottoperca gobio, assembly GCF_900634415.1. Lineage (NCBI taxonomy): Eukaryota > Metazoa > Chordata > Actinopteri > Perciformes > Bovichtidae > Cottoperca > Cottoperca gobio. The sequence goes on from NC_041361.1 coordinate 14,790,587, forward strand.
CAGGTTTGAGATATCATTACCGATCTGGGTCTCGCTGCGGGCGGCCCCTCTGCTGCGCGCCGCCACCGACCTGAAGAGCAGCCGCGGAGACTCAAACTCCGCCGCTGGAGCCGCCCAGCCGGCCCGGGTCTGGAAGGAGCCGTTATCTATCACTATAGGAGTCGGTGTGTCGGTCAGACACTGAGCGGGGAGTTCAAAAATCGGGTCAGGTGAGGATTTACAGTCCTGAAATGAGAATATTTGATACACCGGTTCATGCTTGGAAGACATTTTGGAAGTGTGTCACTGCAAAATACATCCGAGTGGAGTCTCGGTCTCGTGGACTGATAGTTCCCAATTGATTTTAAATCCCCTATTTCAACATACAGGCAGTGCAACCGTATACATCAATATGTAGAGAGAAATATCAGAGTAGCACTTAACACAAATAAAATAAATATATTAATTATAAACGAGTATAATAAAATACATATTTTGGCTTTAGGTTCCTGTTTAAAAAAAAATGATGTATTGTGCCCATTTAACCGCATTTACAATAAATATGAATTTAGAAAGATATATCCTTTTACCACCAGAGGTCGTACTACCCTCTATGAGCATAAACCCCTCTGAGATAATACACACTGATTTATAGATTTATATTTATAGTTTATTATTTAAGTCAGACTGTATATAAGCGTCATACATTTGTATCTTTTCTAGAAATATTTTAAAATTATAAAATTGCTATGTAGAAAATTGCAATTGCAAATTTGACTTTACCTATTAAATCTCACTGACTATTGTTTAACTAGTCGGAGAAAAGTCATGCTGTGCAGCCACATTTTAAATTCTATAGTGGAGAGACCCCAAAGTTTCCATTTGATGATGCTGAGCCAAATGTTTATCTACAGAGCCATTCCCAATCTGTATGCAAACTAAAAAATATATGTTTCAAGTCTCACTGCCATTTTCTTATCATCAAATGTGGGGTCAACTGAATAAATATGCTAGAAATGGATGAGTCCATTTTGAAGCTACATTCAAACCATGTGAACTGACATTCTCCCTCAGGCCCCGAGATCCCTGATTTCTTTCTGTCTGCCGTCCTGTTACTCTCAGCTGACCGAGTGAAGCCTCAGCTGGTGATGTGGGACACCTGCACATGTGAGCTACTGTACATCCACCCCAGTCTGCTTCAACTCAGACCATTCAGTCAATGCAGATGATCATGTTGGAGATCTAAAACTAATTATTCTGAATTGCATTTTCTCATGCAATTCCCAATGCTAAAATTGATCAAGAATAGTTGTTGATGTGTATTACAGTAGACTAAAGTTAGCTAATGAACAAATATACCAAGAAAAATACTGCTGCTTTCAGCCCATGTGGCTTTACATTGTTGTTTTTATTGGAGTGTGCACTTTCTTTCCATTAAAGGGTAGATAAATGACTGCCTATATATCTAAATTAGCAAAAAAAAGCTTTCTAATTTCCTTCATACCGTTGTTCAGCAATCCATTAATTAACTGAAAATTAACGGCAGAGATCAATTAGATGTATGTATTAAAAATGTTATTTACATTGTTGCATTCAAATGGAGGTTTGTGCAGATTATCTTTTGTTTTTACAAAATATTTGTATCACAGCAGTTTTAATCCTGAACCTATTTCTATGAATCAATAGCCGACTATTCTTTTGTGTATTTTTTTTTATTTTAAATATGAAAAATACTTAGTTTTATAATATGGACAGTGCAGATCTCGAAAGCAAACTGAAATACAATATTTAAAGGAGGATTTCATACAAATGTGCAAAAGCTGATTGTAAATTAGACCCTTTCAAAGGTTAAGCTGCAAATCCATCTTTACAAAAGAACCAATCCACCATACAGAACTTTAATTTCTAATCAAAATCCCAAAGATGCCAAATATGTCAAGCATTTAAGTATGAAGTAATGCACAAGACACAGTATTTCCATTTGTTGTAATGTTGCAGCCATGTACAATGGCTTCTCAGGTTTGAATATTTCAGTCTGCTGCAATATTGAAATGTAAGAACAGCGCAGGGATTTAATGTTGGGTATTTGGGGAACTGTCTCACAAATTTGAATACCTTTGATTTCTGCTGTTAATTAAAAAAAATAAATAATGATATGTTTATAATGTTGCCATTGTTTTACGTTGAGGCTCTATTAGCCTAAAGAATTGCAGAAAGTGTGTTTTCTGGGTGGGTTTATTTCTTGGATAGCACAGATATTTGGGAGCAGAGGATGAAAGAGATGAAGGAAGGAAAGTGTGTGTGGGGTGTTACTGTATGAAGCTTGATGGTGTGTCACTGAAGCACGAGCACAGTTCACTGCTCAGGCACAAAGCTCTAAGTGACTGCCGGCCCCCTCCTCCTGATGCTAATAAGCAGATCTGGGTCAGCTCACCCTCTCAAACACACACAAATACACACGCACGCGCACACACACACATACATGGTACATACCCACTGGTAAGACACACACATCCCCACCCACGCAAACATGCACATACGGTCACATACTCATACAAATACACCCCCATCTCTCTCCTCTCCAACACACACACACACACACACACACACACACACACACACACACTGAAGTCCATTCCTCCCAGGAGGCAAGACGTGACATTGTGTCGCTGTCCGTGCACGATGCTCTGCTTGTTGTGCTTGTCATCCAGGCAGCGGTGATGAGGCGCAGGGGGAACTAATAGGCTACAAGCACTCTGGGACTGCCACGCGTGATGCCAGGCAGCCTCCATTTTGTGGAGGAATGAGCAGACTGTTATTTCCCACTGACGGGGAGGGGAAGGATGAGGGGGAAATCTCATGTTAGATAGGGTCAATCATAAAATTATTCGATAATGTCTTTCATTATTTTTCATTCATTTATTATTGTCTTTTTTAATCATCTATTTTATTTTGGGTGGTTCCCACTGAAGGTGATGTCATTTTAATAAAGAAGTGAATGGAAAATACAATATAGAATTTACCTTTTAATACAATTTCTACTTATATCAATCTATTTATTAGATTGTCTTGTTCATTGATCAAGGGTACCTTGGCAGTAATGGGACAGTTCTCCTCACAGTCAAGCATCAACTCCAGGGATTAGAACCAACAACCCCTCAACCACAAGCTTCTAGAACATGTTGATGTTTTCCACGTCTTCACAAACGCTGTTTTGTGGAGGCACAACGCCTTGCAGAGCTCTCTGAGCGGAAAAAAACATCTGTCAGTGACGATTATGTCTGTGATCATGAATCACAGCATTCTGGAATCATTTGTATTATGTTGTCATGACAACACATAATTCTCATTTGTAAACATCAGTTCTGGAATCAGAAAACATTCCTGTTTTTAGCATTTGAAATGTATCGTTCGCTGCCTTGTGCTATCATCATGTCACAATAAGATTATCAATTCAAATTCAAATGTAATTTATTGGAATGGCCATAATTAAGTAAAGTATTGCATTACATTAATTAATGTGAAGTAACACATTAATCTGTGAAATGTGGGAGGACTATCTGAAAACAGGCCAGAGAAAAGAAAAGAAAGCTCAGTGTGTGTGTGTGTGTGTGTGTGTGTGTGTGTGTGTGTGTATGTGTGTGTGTGTGTGTGTGTGTGTGTGTGTGTGTGTGTGTGTGTGTGTGTGTGGGAGAGAGAGAGAGAGAATGGCGGATGGAGGAAGAGAGGCCAGTTTATGTAACGATCCTGACTCTGAGCACTTCTGATATATCAGAGCCACACTGCGGACAAAACCCCTGCAACCTCCATGACTCTCCTCCGCACCCTGTCATGCCTGCACACACACACACACACACACACACACACACACACACACACACACACACACACACACGCACACACACACACTCACACACACAGAGTCTGTCACTATCGCTCTCTTCAGTCTCTGGCCCTGTAAGCCCAGCAGATCTTTTTGGGCCATAGAGTGATTAATGTGTTTGTGCACCTGTCACTATCCATGCATTCATGTATGTGTGTTTGTATGTGTGAAGGGTATTTCTAAAAAATAAGAGAATTCTAATTTATTAGTGTGTGTGTGTGTGTGTGTGTGTGTGTGTGTGTGTGTGTGTGTGTGTGTGTGTGTGTGTATTTGTGGGTTTGAAGGGTCTAATCAGGGTAATTAAACACCTTAATAAAACATTAATGACATTTTTTTTTCCTCTAGTTAGGTTGAAGTTGGCAGGAGGCTATACTAGGAATTGACCTATCAAACCCCACCCCCGAACAACAATTGTCCAATCATAGCAGCTGTAATAGCAGGCCTGTCCAGCTTTGGATTTCTAAACATGCCATAGTGATGTGCATGAGGCTATAATCAGACTGATATTTGGCATTTAAAGAGTTTGGAGGGTGGTGTCTTATTTAAGCCTTTACAAAATCAACAACACAAGAGCAAAGGTGTAAGGAATGGATTTAACTGTGTCCATCTTCTCTAACGTAAAAGATTTTAGACAGCCAAGCTGGCTAGCTAACAGTGGTAGCCAAGCATTACTTTCAAAGACAAACAACATATCATCAGTTCATTACATTTGTTTTTGTGGTTACAGGTTAGAAAAAGCACCATTCAGGACTGAAAACACACAGTGTGGGAGCAAAGATGCTCTTTATATATCAGCTGTTGATAGTATTATAAGACGCTCAGTCCTTCTCTTTATTTGGTTTGGGGACGTTTACACTCCAGCAACGAGACAAACTCGGTTAGGAAGCTTTACAGTTGCCAAACTCATTGATTATTCCTCATCTCAAATTCTATAAATGTGAAGTACGCTCAGTAGGCGACATGTTAAATGGTCATGGTCCGGGCCACAGATTCTAACTTAAACAAACCTCAATGAGTCAGGCAGACTAGACTAACATATTCAACTAAACTCCTCTGCCCCTGCACCCTCTCTACCAGGAGATGTCCAAACAGCCTACATTTTCTATAAGCATTTAAACCATCCAGTTATCTTAGACTACATTTTAATTACATGTTTTTTTCATTCAATAGGAACAATGCTGCTCTTTCATTTCCGTGTTGGCCTAGCAAAAAGGATGACAGGGATCAAGGTTTAAATTGTTCCAAAAGAGTTGTGTGCAAAAAAACAACAGAAGGGTAAACCAGATGTCAGTCAAGTTGAGTTTGTATGTACATGCCAGCACAGCATGGGAAGAAGACTAATCAGGCAACATTAGTGAAAACACCTTACATTGCTTTTCTGCTAACTATCCCAAAACGCAATGCTCTGCATTTTATTGATGCAGATGTTGAGTTACCTGCCTGTGATGATGCAAAATGGTAATGATTATTATAAGTGTTTGTTCTCTATTGAGTAAACTAAGTGTCTATTATATGGGGAGTCTCTGAATAAGTGAAAAGATCTTTTGTGCAGAGATTCATCTCTGGCTGTCTGTTTATTAGCAGGATATGCAGTATAAAAAACAGATTTTATTTAGAATTGATGGAATCTGAAGAAAGAAGATGTTTTTGGTGTTAACGGTGGAATATTGCTGCCTTATGGCTGTTTACAAATCCCGTATAAAGCCACGCCCATTTTCACTTCAACAGATATTTCACCTTTTTATTTTTTTCGTGCAAAATAGATTTTCACCACTCCTACAAATTGTATCTAATCTTAACCACACGTGGTACGTATTTTTAACATATTTGAATCAGAAGTCAAATATACTGTATATACAGAATAAATGTGTATATATATATATAGACAATTTACAAGTTACAGTGGGAAAAGCTCAGGTGTTACATTATTAACTAATAACATTAATGAATGCTCAGTAAGTCATGACAGTGTGACAGTGAGCCAGCATGCCCAATACATGGACTCTGAAACTGAAGCAGCTAAATGGAATTCAGCCATCATTCATTTTACAGTTTACACCTGTGCTTTTTCTGCTGTGACAAATCAAAATGTCTGCTATGATAAAAAGGCTTATTTTGTAGGAAGGCATTTTGAAAACAAAATCAGCTGACATGTGCATGTCGGCTACAGTAGTCTATCCGCGATCCTGCAAAATGTTGTTCTATTTAACCTGGAGGTGGCGCGAGCGTGAAGCAGCGGTCAGGAGACTGGCACGCTTGAACAATTCATTCAATAATCCCAGGATTTACTTATTCTCCAAACATCATGGTCACCATAAACCAATCAGCATCAGGCCTATCTGATGCAGATGTACCTAAAAATATATATTTTATATTATTAAATAATTTGTCGACTGGGCAGCCTTAGCAGAGGGAAGTGGTCCCGGACTGTTCTGTGTATTTGTCCTTTCCTTTTGTCACTCACTATAGTCACACAAAAGGTTTGGTTTAGTCTTAAATGTTTTAATTATCCTTCCGTCCAGGCAGTCAAGGCTTTCAGACACAAATAAGAAATAACCTGCGCTGGGAAGGAATGAAATCTCGTTTTCTCTCTAAAACATACACACACATTCACACACCCTGTCCAATTACTGTGGCCATGGCAACTATCAGAGATTATTGCTTGCAGTCAGCACTGCACGGCTGTTAGACGATGCTATAAGCCCCTCCGTATCTCGGGCCTCCATACACACACACACACACACACACACACACACACACACACACACACACACACACACACACATACACACACACACACTGAAGCAGGCGTTCTTGCAAGCTCCCCTCTCTGAGTGTATCTTGCTGTCTCTCACTCATACACACACATTGAGCCTGAATTAATCCTTGTCTTTGTAGCCTTAGAAGCTAAATTGGTCGCCCCAGCAACCAATCTTAAAGCCATTTCAAAGAAAAAAGGCAGACTGTCATGAGGAATTACATCTATCGTGTTCGAGAGAGTTTGATGTGGCCTGGTATATTGTTTCATTAATATTTGCAAAACAGATTTATATTTCGCCAAAAAAAATGTCTACATGTCTTTCTTTCAAATTTCCCCATGGATGTAGAAGCGGTATTATTTGTTCATATTTAGGGTGAGGCAGCATGTATTTCGCGTGCTTGCGTTTTTCTGTACGCGCGTGTGTGTGACATTTGCAGCCGATCCTCTGTCCCAGCGTTAGCCCGGGGATTGCGCATGTGATGGGGGAGGGAGAGGCGCCACAAGGACTCTCCCTGTTTCCTCACTGTCCTACACACACACACACACACACACACACACACACACACACACACACACACACACACACACACACACACACACACACACACACACACACACACACACACATACACACATACCCCCAGACTTGGATGACACACACTCACTAACAAACACTATGTTGGCCGGAGCATAAATAGCAGCTGGCAAAGCAGCCCAAGCCAAGCATGAAAATATGCGGAACTTTCTCTGTCCTCTGGCTGGCTTCTAAATTTAGACCTCTCATCCATGTTGCGTTTTTTTTCTGGCAATGCTGCTCGTAAAATATTATTATATTATTCTTAGTACTTGTCTCTCTCTCTGTGACAATTTCTATGCAACATCTTTTTTTTGCTTTACATATCCCTAACTAACAGATTATTTTTAATATTTTTTAAAAGCTCATAAATGGCTGAGATAAATCATTTTGCAGCCTTCCTGCCACAGCAGGCTACAACAGGCTGCAAAAATGTGATGACACTTTTGCTCAACCGTGTCACAGCAGATTATGGAGGAAGAGACGAGGTGCTTCGTATTCCCGAGGATTAGAATTGAGGTGGAGAATAAACAACCTTCACCCTGAGATTTTTTCCACTGTGCAGATATTTAGTAAATACATCCCACTGCAAGACAATAATTAATATAGCTATAATGTGTGTTAAATAGGTAGACTCTTTTTACTTTTGTGAGAAAAAGAAAAAAAGGGCTGAGGAGGAGTCTGACCCGTTTTTTCTTTCTGTGTTTAAGGAGCTGTCCGTGGTGCTGTCGGGCTCTGCAGCATCCAGGCCAGCTGCAAGATGTTCATCATATCAGCAACGAGTTGCATTCCTTCACAACCTGCTGAACATGCTCATCTGGAATCAAGCTGTTAAATGAGCTAGACATTTTAAAAATCTATACATGTATGCATTCGTGAGAAACTAACTCAAACACGCAGATATGGAATATGGGTTTTAAATATTTTAATATAAGCAAAGGTGGGACGTATTTTGTATTGAAATACTTGAATTATATGTTTTCCTAATTTGTTTATAAGGACGTGTGTAAGAACAAATAATAAAACATTGTTGGAAAATGCATTCAGATATTTGTATGATTATATGTATAATTTAGAAAGACAATTTCATCATTACTTTAAAATGTTAGTCTATTTGTGGAATATTAGACATTTTGTCTTTACATTGCAGAACATATCCATGAGATGTATGTGTGCGACGACTGCCGGCTGTGTATGTGACGCAAGTAGGATATGCTGCAGTGTGCGGGCTTCATTTCACACATTTAAGATTGATTTCAAATGTTACAATACCTTTGAGCAGGTCAGGCGGGACAGTTAAAATGTTGTCAAACGAAATAAAATAGATAATTGTTGCACTGATAGTCTATATAGTTAATTTATATATGGCGTTTATTATATTTGTTGCATTGTAGATATCGCACATACAACTGCAGATCAATGTACGAATTCAAAAAGGATATAGGCCTATGCTATAATTCAATAGACTACATGTTGAAATGTTGATGCAGGGGTCTTTTAGATATTTATTTAGCATGAAGGGCCGCTGTTTGTTGTCTGTCGACCTGTTGACAGAGTGCAGCATGAAATCAGGTGACATGTTTGATCTCTTCATTCATGCATAATGTCGCGAGCAATCCTGTAATACTGCCTTTAAATGACCTGCCGGGTTATCTTCGTGAGTCGTGACCACTCTGCCGGTGAATTAAAGTCTCTCTCTCTCTCTCTCTCTCTCTCTCTCTCTCTCTCTCTCTCTCTCCCTCTCGTGACAGTTCTGCTGTGCGCGAGCTGTTACTCTGGCACTCTATGCGGACACGTGCACGCTCCTCTCCCTCTCTCTCCTCTCTTTCAGTGATGCAGTCAGAGATTCCAGCGCTCGCGCTGTCACCTACAGGACCCCCAACTGACAAAAAAGTGCAACATTTTCTTTTTTAACGACAAATGAGGACATATTTTCCCTTTTGTCTCTGTTTTGGGGTGTTTCCTCGTTGAGGCAGATGCCAAGGAATGTTTTTTTTTTTGAGGGAGTAATATGGATGAGCAAGCCAAGGAAAGCGGCTGAGGATTTTTAACGGTTTGGGTGACACGGTTAGCAGCCGTTAGAGGGCTGGTTAGCTTACTTTGCGACGACATCGAAGAGGCAACAGGCATGACTTTACAGTATCAGTGAAAAAAAAGCGAACAAATCAACTTGCATGCATCTGCCTCTCTGCTTTTTACTCGGTAATAGCATTTTCACTTGAAGAACGTATTTTATTCGGGTAAAGATGGCTCACCTAATACGACACAAGCTCACCAACAAGCTGACCAATGCGGCCCACACGGTGTCCAACAAATCTCAGGCCAAGGTCAGCGGGGTGTTCGCCCGGCTGGGCTTCCAGGCCGCCACGGACGAGGAGGGTGTGGGTTTCGTCGAGTGCGACGACTTGGATTATGACTACAGGCAAGGGATGCAAATGGATGTCCTTCAGGGAGAAGAGGAAGGGGGACACATGGAGGGCGAGGGGGAGCTGGATGGAGACAGCCACTACCAGAGGGACGGCACCGGCCATGGGCCCTCGGGCCTGAAGACAGCAGGCTCGCTGGATGAGGATAAACCACAAATCACGACATGGGAAGCTGGCTGGAACGTCACCAACGCCATTCAGGTACATTATGATTACTTTCATTTTGCATCTTTGCAGGCAAAAACACCATGTGCTGCATGGTTCAGGCCTGCAGCTGGACCAAAAGTCACCTTGAAGAATTTCATATTTTAAGATGAATCTTTTAAGATTTTCTTTAGAGTGGGATGTGCATAATTTCACACAATCCAAGATAAGAATAAAGCATTATGTTCAATATTTCGAAATAAATATGTTGAGCTTTTAATGTATTTAAAAGTGCGTAATTGTGTCATAATTAAATGCAGGCTTCAATTCAACGTTTAATTCATGGTTTGAGAGGGAATTCATTGCATCCAATGGGTGAATTTATTTATTCAAATCTTTTTATCAGTGGAGCTGCAGGCAGGGCCTGCGTGGCTCTGATAGCCCTGAGGCTGAATGGCGCCCACGTGCTTATCAGGGTCTCCATCAAATTGAAATTGTAATCAAATTAATTTAAAATTTCGTTTTTAAATTGTCTTTTTAATTGTGCTAATTCGATTCAGCATTTATCCTGCGCAAACGGAAGGCCTGTTTTTCAAGGGCAAGGCGAATGCAAAAATAATTGTGTGAGGCAGACATTGGAAATTAATCAGCTGTGATAAATCAAACATTTCTGCCTTACTATTATCTTAATGCGCAAAATATTTTTTTGTTTTGTTACTATTATTATGTAAGTTGTGAGCTGTGTGAGTCATTGCATGCCCGGGCTGACTCGGCCTGTCACTGCGATGTGGGCCTCGTCCATTACCCCTCAACTGCGCTTCTCTGTCCGCAGGGCATGTTCGTCCTCGGCCTGCCGTACGCCATCCTCCACGGTGGCTACCTCGGTCTCTTCCTCATTATCTTCGCCGCTGTGGTGTGCTGCTACACCGGAAAAATCCTCATCGCGTGTCTGTACGAGGAGAACGAGGACGGCATAAAAGTGCGCGTGAGGGACTCCTACGTGGACATCGCCAATGCCTGCTGCGCGCCCCGCTTCCCCGCGCTGGGCGGGCACGTTGTGAACGTGGCTCAGATCATCGAGCTGGTCATGACCTGCATCCTTTACGTTGTGGTCAGCGGCAACCTGATGGTCAACAGCTTCCCGGGGTTCCCCGTCTCCCAGAAAGCTTGGTCTGTGGTGGCCACGGTCGCGCTCCTGCCCTGTGCTTTCCTGAAGAACCTCAAGGCCGTGTCCAAGTTCAGCTTGCTCTGCACTCTGGCGCACTTCGTCATCAACGTCCTTGTGATTGCCTACTGCCTCTCCAGGGCGCGCGACTGGGCCTGGGACAAGGTCAAGTTTTACATCGATGTGAAGAAATTCCCCATTTCAATCGGCATCATCGTGTTCAGCTACACCTCCCAGATCTTCCTCCCCTCCCTGGAGGGAAACATGCAGAAGCCCAGCGAGTTCCACTGCATGATGGAGTGGACTCACATCTCAGCCTGCGTCCTCAAGGGCCTCTTCGCCCTGGTGGCCTACTTGACTTGGGCAGACGCCACCAAAGAGGTCATCACGGATAACCTGCCTTCAACCATCCGGGCTGTGGTGAACATCTTCCTCGTCTCCAAGGCGCTGTTATCTTACCCGCTGCCCTTCTTTGCTGCAGTGGAGGTTCTGGAGAAATCCTTTTTCCAGGATGGCGGCAGAGCCATCTTCCCTGACTGCTACGGCCCTGGTGGGCAGTTGAAATCGTGGGGTCTGGGCCTGCGAATTACCCTGGTAGTCTTCACCTTGCTTATGGCCGTCTTTGTCCCCCATTTCGCCCTCCTTATGGGTTTAACTGGGAGCCTCACTGGCGCTGGCCTGTGCTTCCTCCTGCCAAGCCTCTTCCACCTGAAGCTCCAGTGGAGGAATCTCCTGTGGCACCACGTCTTCTTCGACGTTGCCATTTTTGTTATTGGTGGCATATGCGCCATATCTGGCTTCATTCACTCGGTTGAAGGGCTCATAGAGGCGTACAGGTACAATATCCACGACTGAGAGCTTCAGAGATGACCTTTATTGAATAGTGATGTCCTAAAATGCCGCACTCCGGCAGGTTGTCATGACGCAGACCTTATCAAAACATCACGTTCACCACTTGACGAAGAAGCTCATGAGGAGGATTATTTGTGTGAAATGTACATCTTTTTATTTTTGCCTTCGTGATAATGTGCAATAATAAACTCTACAATCATAGTGTAAAGTAGTATACTCATTCCAGATAACATGTTTTATTAACTGGACAGAGGAATACAACCTCCGCATGAAAGGGGGGGATTAAATAAGCGGCCATTAACAAGCCTGTCCAGGTATCAGTCTTCATGCAAAGTTGTCAAAGATCCAGTGAAAATGTCCGCCATGGGTCTTACTGTGAGTGTGTACGTGTTTATATCTGGGGAATGAAATATGTGAAAAACAATGGAGTGAATATGTTATTGGTTTTTGAGCTGCTAGATATTTCATTAATCCCATTTCAGAGAAAATATAACACCAAGGCACCCATCAGGTGCTCTGTGGATTATAATAAACCATGAATAACGTATGTGTAGTTGTTTAAACAGAATTGGGGTTTTTTTCAGTTTGTTTTTGTGTTTTACTTTCCATCTTATGCCTATAGTAGTCCTCGTTGGTTCGTTTGTTTTCTTGGTGTTACAAGTGTCATTCTGGATGAAGTGAATTCAAAGTGCAAGCAAGTGGGTCCTAATTGTGTTATATGATAAAAAAAAAAATGTCTGTCTGATAATATTCTCTTCCTATTGAACTTGTTAATTGTGATTTAATGGAAGTAATCATGGTGTGTGAGACAAAGAGTATGTGTTGAATTAAGAGATAAATAAATCAAATATTTTATGGCTGGTGATTCTAATGTTTCCTTGAAATGTAGCCAGGGACGACTGAGAAGTCATCCTGGGCTCTGTTTAACTTCCTCTTTACAAAGTGAATTACTTCTTCTTAACACAACAATGTGAGGATTCAAAAAGAAGACTGTTTTGTATCGAGCAGCATGCAGCTACATTTCCCCATTTAAACAATTCCTGACCGAGTGCAGAGGCCTCCAAAACATCATGTGAAGAGTTCATTTGCAAAAAGAAAGATGAAAGCCATTCTTAAAATAATGAAACCAACACTACTTTGATTGATATTCCCTTGCATGGTATTAAAGAATAATAACTTTTTCTTAGGAAAACGAAAAATACATTTTGATATTTTCTCAACACAAAAAAAAAACGTGATTGAGGAAAATACATTAAAACTGAGATATTTTGCAACTGAATCCTTCATGTAGCAATCGGGTGAAAACTTGGCACCGGTGATATCAATAATACCATTGCAGTCAGCTGGGAACCTCCAGGAGGCTGCTCAAGTAACTTCTCTCTAATAAAAATCAATTATCAATCATTTGATTAACACAGAAAGGGCAGAATCAAACAATAGTTTCCTGTTCTTCACACACACACACACACACACACACACACACACACACACACACACACACACACACACACACACGCACACGCACACACACACACACAGCATACACCAAACCAAAACCAGAATGTGTGACTTAAGTTTCACTTCTCAGTAACAGAGAAGTGAAAGCTTCAGCAGGTGACTCAACAGCAGAGAAACAGTGAAGACTTTTGTTAAGGAGTCGACTTTCAACTTGGCAGATCATCCTGCAGTAATTCAGGTACGCTACATACAATCACTTCAACAGATTTACTGAGAGTGTTTGATTTGATTTATATTTCACACTAAAATGTAATTGTCTCAGTAGTTCTGTGTGCAGAGTTTTGTGGTTACATTTAAGCTCACATGTTGTATTTCGTACATTGCTTGCACCACAGGGGACCCAGGAAAATGCTTCCACCGGTGATAGTTGTGTTCATGCTCATCTCTTTTACCTGTGGAGAAAATCCTGCTGTACAAGTCATCCTGACTAACAAAGGACTTCAGTACGGTAAGGCAATGTGAGATGGAGTTATTCCCTCCGTTTTTAAGTTTATTTAAATCTAAAACAACTACTTCATGGTGCGTTAGATTGCTTTAAGTCTCTTTTAATAAAGAACCCAACAAAATCGTACACGAGACATGTTTCATTCACAACTGTACACGTGCTGTTCGTCCCAGGAAAGCATGTCGGTGCAGGATGGATTCAGGACACGTTGGAGCATGTCACTCTCCCTGACATCAATGGAGACGTCTTAGGCATACACTACACACTAACAGGGTAGGATTACATTCCTCAATATATTCTTTTATACTTCATTTATTTCATTAGACATTTTTACATCACTCAGATCTGTGTCCTGTCTTTGCTCTCCCCATGTGCACTGTAGCATCACCATAACAAAGTGTGACTTTCCAGAGCCGTCTCTTGAGTTCAAGCAGGACAACACAGGATTCAAGGCATCCATCTCAGGCCTCAGTGTTGCACTGACCGGCGGGTGGATGACAAACTTTGGTATAATGTGAGTTTCCCCTGATGGAAGTGGTGGAAGACGTACTCAAATCCTTTCGAGTAAATGTAGCGATACTACAGCGATGCACAGTGTTACAAGTAAAAGTCCTGCATTCAAAATCTTACTTCAGTAAAAGTACAAAAGTATTAGCATCAAAATATAGCTTACTTTAAATACCAAAAGTAAAAGTACTCGTTGCAAAATAACAAGTTACTAAAGTTATCAAAAACATGTAGTTGAGTAGAAGTATAAAGTAGCATGAAATGGAAATACTCAAGTAAAGTACAAGTACCTCAGAATTGTACCTAAGTACAGTACTTGACTAAATGTACTTAGTTACTTTCCACCACTAGTGATATTTCTTAGATTATCCTCTTATTACATACAAAACTATAATTGAAATGTATAAGTCACACAATTCAGTTTCGAAAAAGACATTTACTTAGAGGCTGAATGAGGAAGTGATATTAAGATTCAAAACACCCTTTTTATTTTAGTTAATCTGAGGTCAGTTAGAAAAGGAAGTGACTCCTTAAAAGTAGCATGTGAGTGTCTCGCTGCATTGTTTTAACTCCTGTCCTTGTGTGGAGCTATGGTTTACTGTCGGTCTTTAAGTCACAAAACAATAAAAAATGTTTTACTGTAAATTAGTTATTAAATCCAGAACTTCCCGTACTATCCTGAATCAAAATCAGTTCGATTATTTAGGCTGATGTCAGCGATGTAGACAGAGATCAGTGGTTAATAACTTCCAAAAAGAAGGTTATATGATCAATATATATGCATCTTAAAACTGGCACAAAGTTTGTTGTGCTCTTTCACACTGTGATGTTGGTGACTTCCTGTTCTTTCACACTGATGAGGCCACTTCAGTGTCAGTATGTAACTACACTATCATCCACCCAGTTATTGATGCATGTGGAAGTAACAGTTAACTGGGGGTATTAATATGCACCTTTTAACATGCAGTTTAATCAAAGCATATAGAAGAAACAAGAAAAACAGTGACAAGGTCTATGGACTACAGAGCCGTGCCCATTCTTTAATTGTGATTTTAATATGATTTATAACTTTCTTCTAACTCCATATTTAGTATTTGGTCACTAATTACAACATTTAAACAGCAATAATAAATGACCATTTAATGCACTGTTAACATGGAAGCATGGGAGGAAAAATAAGACTTTCATAATTAAGATAGATTTGCAATCAGGTGTTATTCACAATGCATGTATAACACGTTAGAACTTGGGAGACACTGACTGTGTTTGTGTTTTCAGACATGACGGAGGAACATTCGATTTGGCTATATTTACTATGGATGTGACCTCGGTAGTGGAGCTGGGGAAAGATGCTAACGGCCATCTGTCGGTCACCAGTGTCAGCTGTGATGCTCAGGTTGCAGATGTGGACATACAATTTCACGGTGGAGAAAGGTAGAGTGGAACAGAGAGAGAGAGAGAGAGAGAGAGAGAGAGAGAGAGAGAGAGAGAGAGAGAGAGAGAGAGAAAAGACATGATGTTGAGACATAAGACCTGCATTTTAATTTGTCAATAGTTGGATCTTCAATCCTTTTGTGGAGCATTTCAAGGGGCGTATCAAGAGTGAAATACAGAGCACAGTGAGTGTTTAATTACATTTATCAGTGGCGGCTCTATTTATGCTGTAGGATCATCAGATAATGCTCACTGTACAGATTTTGATGGTGAGCATTGCAGAAAAATGTGCCTTGTTTTTTCCTCCTCAGATATGCCCAAATGTGAAGGAATCCATTGTGAACTTGGAGCACCATCTACAGGCCATGAACGGTAATGCAGCATAATGAATGGCCTTTCAAAGTCTGAGACTGGTTTACTGTTACTTTACTTTAAGCCAATAACATAAATTACAGTCAGGAATTTAAATATCTAAAGAGATAATTCAGTCTACATATGATTTTTATTCTCATCAGTTTCCTTTGATGTGGATGAAGACTTCGCTTTTGCCCTCCCTCTCACCGGCGTACCCGTCGTGAATGCGTCAAGTTTGAATCTGGGTCTTAAGGTCAGGATACACACTATCTGTAATCTATTTTCTTACTGTGGAAATTCAAATAACCATAATTTAAAGCAGTGATTAAAAGCAGTAATTAATCGTTTGCAACTCTTTATTTAAAGGGAGAGTTCTACAATATAAAGACTCACGCAGAGCCTCCCTTTGAGGCCCAGCCTTTCACAGTGCCTGAGCAGCCGGGCTACATGTTGTCATTGGGCCTGTCTGAATTCACCGTGAACTCTGCCACGTATGGATTCTACTCTGCTGGATGGCTTCAGACCCTCATCACTGACAGCATGGTTAGTGCACCTGAAGCTTAAGCATTGACCACTTTCTGCCCTAAACCATGTCTGTGGTTAACACGTTGTTTCATCATCAGATACCTTCATACCTCCACGTGCATCTAAACACCAGCTCAATGGGGCCTTACATTCCTCAGGTAAGTGGACGTGTAAGAGCGTTACAACCACACTGGAGAGTTTCATTAACTCACTGTGTGGTTGGCTTTATGCCAGCATGCAGTGTCACAGATCTGACAGAGAGACTTGACTAAAGATGCTTGGTATGAACAGGACTAAATGACTGCATTGTGGTTCAACAATTATTTTTGAATGGATAACAATCACAGCAACAGCTTGAGGTTTATACATTATAAAGTCATCAAGCATGTAAAACCGCAGCCTTATCAGCTCAGATTTCTTTGTGAACATGTGGCTTCCATAGGGAGCAAATACGTCAAATAAAAAATACAGTGCACATTGTATCTGAGAATAGTTCTTTTATAGATATGATTTTACATTTGATTGGCTGTTTGCATTACATTATCGACACATAAGCAAATGACTGTGTGAGAAAATAAATCAGAATCCGAATTATTTTTATTGCCACGTAGACCTACAAGGAATTTGCTGTGGTCATTGGTGCAAAAGAAAAACAATTGGTGCATAAAAATATAAATAATTGGCTGTTTGCATTACATTATATTATTTCAACACATAATCAAATGACTTTATGTGTGAGAAAAAAATAGCTGTAACTCCAAGACCCATGTTAAAACAACATTTATATTTCATATTCAAAAAGCAGCACTACTTCTGAAATGTACTCCCCCATACCTCTATGATAAACGCAATAAAAAGCATATTTACATACAATAGACACCATAACAGTGATATTGCTCTTAATACTAGTGTGGGTTAAATGCAGTCTAAATGTCACTGTGTGTGCCGTGCTGTGTACATGTGTGACGATAAAAAGAGGATTCAAATGAATCATTTGAAATCAAAAGTGATGTCACCACTTAAAATCCCAATATCATGTTGTGGCATGGGGAACCCAAGAAGCCATGGATATCATTTCATTGTTGTCAGTAAAGAGGTTTTCCACATTAATGCAGGTTCTTCTCATTCTACATCACACTTTTACTCTTCTTTATCTTGACCTGCGTTACTGATTACTTGCTCCTGTTTAACTAATGAGTTCCTTTCCTTTTCTTTTCACTTTCCTCTAGAATAAAGCCCAATGTCCCCATAAACACAAAGAATAGAACAAGACACTTGATTACAAACCAAATGACTTCCCAGAAGGTTGAGCTTTCTGTGGCTACTTCTGTAACTTTCTCTGCAGGAACCATAGTTCTCACTTCATGTTTGACCTCTTTCATGAACTCAATCAGCAGTTTCTCCATCACAACTCCGCTCTCCTCTTCTCCTGAACTTGTCTGCAGCACAATTTTCACATTATTTGTCACATGCGTATCTGAAAAAGAAATGTTACTTGTTAGCAGACATTTATAAATGATTCGCAGGAATATGTTAGAGCCTATTTGAAATAATTAGAAAGTTGTAGTACCTCTGGAAAAACCAGTGCAGCAGAGATAGAGTATTCCTGCCACCACCGCGAAGAAAACTAACAATTGGAGTGTTGAAGCTTCTTTTGGAGATGAAGTCTGAGGGGAACTGAAACAAGAGTAGCGTGGCTTCAGGAAATATTCAGAACCCTTCACCGTTTGCCCCCTTTGTGTAGTAGATGCAATTTTAAATGGATAAAAGTCTACATTCAACATCCCATAATAACAAAGTCAAAGCATGTTTTTAGAAATCTTTGCAAAAGTATTAAAAATCAAAAACTGTAATCTCTCATTTACTCCAAATTGTGCTCAGGTGCATCAATTTAATTGGAGCCCAGCTGTGGAAAAGTGAATTGATCGGACGTAGTTTCTAAAGACATACACCTGTGTATTTAAGGTCCCGCATTCCACACTTTATGTCAGGAGTAAAACCAAGACATGAAGTCCAAGGAACTCTCTGTAGTCCTCTGCGGTTAAATAGTGGCACGGCATAGATCAGGGCAAGGGTATCAATCAATTTCTAAAGATCTGAGTGTTCACAGGGGCACAGTGGCCTATAATCGTTAAATGGAAGAAGTTTGGAACCATTAGGACTCTTCTGAGAGTTGGCCATCCTGCCAACACGTGCCTCGGCCAGGGAGGTGACCAAGAAACCATCAATTCCCAATGAACTACAGTATACGCTATTTTTACTTCAGGATTTGCATTTCTCAACAATGCCACAATATACATAGCTTTATAGGTCCATTCAAGTTCGATTGGAGCTGAAATTTGACATATTTCTTACTACTACTACTCTTGAGTGGATCCGTATCATGATAGTCTTGCCCTTCCTAAACATTTGATACATGGTTTTTAATTAAGTACAAAATATATTTTTTAAAGTTACCATTAGTGCGTACAGTAAAAGGTGTACAGTAAAGCTCTGAAAAAAAATTGTAACGTTTTTTGGGGAAACACAACAGCCTTTAACAAACAAATGAACATGTAATAAATGAATCAAATGAAAATAAATATTCAAGCTGCCTTAGCTGACATCTTACCCGACACTAAGATTAGGAGGGGAATCCATAGACTTGCCACACTCTGACATGCCCCCATCGTTACTTGAAAAAAGAAAAACAAACAATATACAAATAAATACTTAACTGACCAAATACTGAGTATCCTCAGTTGACATCTTAACGAGGGATGTAATCCAGATGTAATCCAGAAACATACTTTCAATAGAAATTCTTTGTTTTCTACTTTTTGTGTGCAAAAAGTTGTGTCGATGTTTTTTTATGTTCAGAATCTGCTATTAAAAATGATACATTAACACGCATAATATCACATCCAGGCAGGACACATTAAATCACATGTACATAAAAGCCTTATGCTCCTTGACATGTGCAAGATTACAGAGAGCCCAAATAAAAAACAACCAGAGCCGACATTGTTCAAACATACCTCGGACAAGAGTCATCGTTGAAGTTGTTACAAAGATATCCGTTATCTTTGTGCAACCTGTGGAGAATATAAAGTGCATATCACTTTAAACATCAACTGCAATCCAGAAACATAGTTATTTTCTACTTCCGGTGTGCAAAGGGCGGTTATTTGTGTTTGGTTTTTATGAGCAGAAACTGCTATTAAAAAAGGGTGAAATAACACACATCATATCACTTACATACAGGACACATAAAACACATTTACATAAAACCCCTGCTGATGACATTTGCAAGATTACAGCGAGCCCGAGTGAAAACCAACCAGAGCCGAGGAGACAGTCAGCTGTTTAGCTGGAAAACGAGAAAAACTTTACCGCTAATGTTAAAACAAGCGTGTTAATTTCACAGCTAAACAGCACACGAAGATACGCTTATGAAACATATTGAGGAGACAGATAGACAAGGTCACACTCGTGATTGATATTTGATCGGCGCTGCAAAGTTAACTGCGTCAGACTCCTCGGCTCGGATACTTGTTTTAGCAAACGCCTTTAGACGCACTACGAGCAGAGAGAGGACCATGATGTTTAATAAAGTTAATCAAGGTAAAGTGAGGTACCACTGAAACACTTTCTGTTTAGTCGTGGGCGTCCAATCGTTTCTTGTCATCTTGTCTTTTCACTGACTGCAATAAAAAGAGAAAACAGACATTGCAGAAAAACACAAACATGATTTCAGTATAGCGCAGTTTGATGACCCAGACTGAGTGGAGGAAGGGAACAGAGGAACATTGTTACCTTTAAATCTTTAAATCTTCCTGCAGCTGTAGTTTGACCAGTCTGCTCATAAAATGGCGGTGCGCACTTGTTTTTAGACAAGTAAATGTCACATGACACTCACTTCGTTTTTGTTAAAGATGGCTCCTACACCACGTTTTTTAGATTAATAGTACACTTCATATCTGTAAATTAACAATATCATATTTAAGATTAATACAAAGAGGTTGAAACGATCCTTACCTTAAGAGCAGTGGAGACTCATTGGTACTGTCGACACACACACACACACACACACACACCCACCCACACACACACACACACTCCCAGCAGGGCAAATGACCACTGTAGTTGTCTGTCATGAACATTGTTGAATATCAGATTTGACATTACACTCTCATAGATGGTTAAGATATTTAGCACACAGTAATTATCCATTTAAAACTTCCTGATATACAGTGGATATAAAAAGTCTACACACTCTTATGAAATTGCAGGTTTTTGAAACGTAAAGACAGAAATAACAACAACGTACATTTCAGACTTGTTCCATCTTTAATGTGATCTTCCAACAAACAAAAATCCAGAAAGAAAAACAAAGAAGAGATTATTAGGACATTTTTAAATAAAAAAACCACAACACCCTGATTGCATAAGTCTGCACACCCTTTCATAGTGGGGGCTGTGAGCTGTGTTCAAAGTTAACCAATCACATTCAAAATCATGCCTGTAGGTAAATAGCATACACCTTCCATCCATGAAAGTGATTCTGGTTAAAACCAGAGTAAAGTCAGCTGTTGCTGAAGTATTTGCTTGAATGTTTGGTGTTGCATCCTACTGGGAGAGCCATGGACCACAAAGAGTTACCAAAGAAACTGCAAAATCTAATAATTGAAAAGTACAAATCAGGAGAGGGATATAAAAGAGTATCGAAGGCATTGCATGCACCGTGGAGCACTGTCAACCCCATCATCAATAAGTGGAGAAGATGTGGCACCACAGAGACATTGCAAAGATCAGGACGAGCCTCCAAAGTTGATGAGAGGATGAAGAGAAGACTTATCAGGGAGGCGACCAAGAGGCCAACGGCAACATTGAAGGAACTACAGGAATTTCTGGCAGGTACTGGTCACTCCTTGCATGTGACCCCCATCTCCTGTATTCTGCACATGTCTGGGCCATGGGGTCGGGTGGCAAGACGGGAACCCTTTCTTACAAAAATAAATATCAAAGCCCGTTTGAGTCACCCCAAACCACGTGGGAAAATGTGTTGTGGTCTGACGAGACAAAGGTTGAACCTTTCGGCCTTAATTCTAAAAGATATGTTTGGCGCTAAGCAAATACAGCTCATCATCCAAGGAACACCACACCGCCTGTGAAGCGTGGTGGTGGCAGCATCACGCTTTGGGGCTGCTTCTCTTCAGCTGGGTCGGGGGCTCTTGTCAAATATCAAGATATTCTGGCACAAAACCTGCCGTCAGAAAGCTGAAGATGAAGATGAAGATGAAGATGAAGAGGAATTTCACGTTCCAACATGACAATGACACAAAGTCGACCAAGGCGTGGCTTCAGAAAAGGAAAGTCAAAGTCTTGGAATGGCCCAGTCAGAGCCCGGACCTCCATCCCATTGAAAACATGTGGAATGCCCTAAAGAGAGCCGTACACAGGAGATCCCCTCGCAACTTGAACTTTTCTGCAAAGAAGAGTGGGATACAATTCATCAAAGTCTCGATGTGCAAAGTTAATAGAGACTTATTCACAAAGACTTGCTGCTGTAATAAATGCAAAAGGGGCTTCCACAAAGTATTAGTTGGGTGGGGTGTGCAGACTTATGCAATCAGGGTGTTTTTTATTTATTTAAAAATGTCCTAATAATGTTTGTTGGAAGATCACATTAAAGATGGAACAAGTCTGACATTTACGTTGTTGTTATTTCTGTGTTTACATTTCAAAAACCTGCAATTTCATAAGAGTGTGTAGACTTTTTATATCCACTGTAGAATCCAAACTGTTCACCCTGCTGCTGTTCATGAACACATGTTCTTAAAGTTGAATTAATACATTGTTTACCATTCACTTTCTCTCTCTGCAGCTTCCCAAGATGTTTCCTGGTCTTCTGATGAATCTGCAGGTTTATGCCAGACAGG
This sequence comes from Cottoperca gobio, assembly GCF_900634415.1. NCBI lineage: Eukaryota > Metazoa > Chordata > Actinopteri > Perciformes > Bovichtidae > Cottoperca > Cottoperca gobio. The sequence goes on from NC_041361.1 coordinate 14,813,075, forward strand.
TGCCGATGTTTTCCTTCCAGCCCGATGTCGTTAAACTGGCCCTCCAGGGCGCCGTGAAGGCCTTCGCCATCCAGACAAATCACACCCAGACCCCACTGTTCAAACTCAATGTTGTGAGTACTTTTTATTTTATTTTTTTACATTTATGCCAACAATAACATATCAAAGTAGTTTTATGGTGGATATTCAAGTACACTCACACCTTGCAGATGCCCAGTATGTTGTTATATCTGTGCCTTAATCCTGAGCGCATTTTGAACAAAAAACATCTTTTGCATGCACATAAATTGTATTTCGTAAAGAAATTGTTATCGCTCAAATAACTATGTATTTGAGCAAACAAAAACCTACACAAAAGGAACACATGCAGGTGATTTTGGGTTTTAGACAACAAGGGACTTTATGTAAATGTTCATGTAATCATTCAGTCCACTGTAGATTAATTTAATTAGTGCATTAGGGATTTCTGACAAGTCATAGACTGAACAACAACTGACAGATTAATGATAATGATTAATAAAAATAACCATTGGTCATTTAAACCTCTTTCAGGACTCAAACTTCAGCGGTAAAATGTGGGTTGCTGGTGGAAGACTGAAGGGCTCCATGGCACTGGAGAAGTGAGCATCACCATGTTTTAAAACGCACACCTGAGCCTGCAGTTCACAAACTCAAAGTAATGATATTTCCTTCTTTCAAACAGTTTTTCACTGACGCTGGCAGCGAGTGAAGTGGGACCCTTTAAGGTACACGACGCATAACTCCACCACATAATATGTCACAGGAAAACTTATGTGTGCACTGAGGAGAGTCAAACGCAGACTGTAACGGATCACACGTTTCTCTTTGCAGACCGACACTTTGGAAGGTTTCACCAGAATGGGAATGAAGTTCGGCCTCATGAAACTGAACAGTGAGTCTTTTTTGTGTTCAGTTATCTGAGAGCGTGAAATGAAAGATGATCACTTATCATTTAAATAAGCGTATAAAAGTTATAAAAATCTGCTTTGCTCAAGGACACTTGGACTCAAAGTGGGAGTGTAGGCTTGTTTTAATATTCCAAGTTTATCTGGGAGAAAATAGGAACTAAATGTTTATAATGTTCAGTATGAACCTATGTGGTATCTATTAACATAGAGCTACACAGAGGGAAGCAGAATATGCCCATACAATGCTGTATTGATCCAACATACTGAACATAGTGTATACATGTAAAGACTACTTTACATGTTCCTTGTCTTCACATGTGCTTTTCTGTTTCAGTGGAACTGGACAAAGGTGTTGTTTTACCCAGAATGAGACACGCACAGCTGGTCAACACAGTTCTGGGGGTGGAAGAGGTCAGTGTTCGTAAATGATTACACAATAATGTTAGGTTAAGTAAGCAGCATTTTATGTTGGGCTGATCATTGTCTTTATTTCTAACAGGGATTTATAGCCATCTCTTCAGATGCTGAGGTGTTAACAGACTTCCACTGACATCAGACCGGTCTGTTCAACTCAAACATGTCAACTCATCTCGGTTCAGACTCAGGCCTACATAATCAAAACGTGCTAATCTACAGCCCTCATGTCAAATCTGCAGTAATTCATTATTCATTTAGATATGCTTATAACATGTTCAGCCTCAAATCTAATCTTTGTTGTGTATGTATTCAAATTGAATATTTTTTTAAAGTGCATTCTCCATTTATATCAAAATAAGATAATAAAGGGGTTAAAAAATGTATTTATCTTTTACATACTTCATTTCCACTAATAGAGAAAAGAAAGCGGTAGATTTTATATTCAGGTCATTACATTATAGGATTTTTAATCACTGATCTCGGTTTATGGCAGGCTAAGAACATAATTATGAGCAGCAAGGGAGCAGGAGAGAAACACTGTAATGGGACCCGAGACACAATATAGCAGAGGTCACTGCAGACCGCGATACGTCTCCACACCAGATATAAATGTTTGAGTGTGAGCTCTCCCACAGGCCAGAGGTCAGCTTGTACGGACCTTCAGCTTACAATCACAAGAGGGGATCAGACATCATTAGACACCTGAACTCACAGGGGAATAGTCTTACATTTGGGGAAAGCCGTTGACTCTTACAGAAGTGCTTGAAAGAAGATGAGGGGAGCTTGAGTTAATATTGTAAGTGCTGGGCTTCACTGTTTCAGGTCAGCATGCTCTCAACTGTGCTGCATACTCTGTCAGAGACGATAGCATACACACCGCCTCCACTTTAATATCACCCACTCGCCATAGGAGCTTCCTTCAACGGTAATGGGGGAGCAGACTGCTCACTTTCGCTGTGTGGACGCCACGTTTCCCCGTACACATGGACGCCGATTTAATCAGACATGTCTCAACTTGGGAGTTGTTAAAATGGGTGGGCAAAGTGTGCTGGGTTTGATTCTGTTTTAATATCTTTATCCGGAGTGTGGGTGTACACATGCAAGCTTTTTGTGCAGGTCAAGTGTTAGTTCAGCGATAATGGGAGATAGATTTAAAGAGAGCTCACGTCTGCAGCGGGGGTTCCCAACCTTTTGACTGTACCGCTGCTGTCAGATGAACTAAAGTACCACTGTATCGACACAACCCTTCATGTTCCATGGGTACATTTGAATTTAAAAACTAACTGGATGATATTTAACACTAATTATATAAAAGTTGACATAGTTTCAATATACAATTATGATGGTGTTTAATGTCAACAATGTCTCCATTAGTTAGTTATCTTAAAGTATTGGATAAATGTTAACTATTCTTCCATAACTTTTACTTCTCTGCTCGCCTGCTTTTGCTAGTTTTCACACACCGTCATAACTTCTTTATGCGTTTGTGTGTTACAGCTCAATATGTGGATATATTTTTAAAATTAAATGATAGTTTCTATTTTGGTCAAATTAGTTGAGGTACTCTACAATCTTTCTAAGTACCCCCATGGCCTCTGTAGTATCCCCCTGGTGTACAAGTACCCGTGGACTACTTAAGCAATAGCTCACGACAGGCCGTGGTATATGGTCATTATATCACAGTTAAGGGCCGTGGTTCAACCCCCTTAACTGTGATATAATGACCATATATCACAGTCTGAAGTGAGCTATTGCTTTTATAAAACGGTTACCAAGTGTGGCAATATGAAAGAAAAATACACACTCCAATTTAAATAATTTTTATTATTAAATAATGATGTTCAAAATAAAATAGTCCCTCCGTTGCCTTCTGTACAAAACATAGTGTTGTTGCATAGCAACCACCTCGCACTAACAGCTCTGCTCTTCACGTAGCTCTGCATGTCGTCTTTTAGGGGCTGTTTTCTCTGGAGATAGGCACTGATCAATCCACTCCTCCAGAGTAAAGCTTTGTAAGTTTCTTTCTTAACGGACGTAATTTAACAGCTGTAACGGTTGTAGCTTTTTCTCAGACGCGGAGGGATACTGACTTGTTGTGAAAAGTAACTACAATTATACCCGTGATATACGCTCATTATACCACGGCTAAGAACCAATCAGATTGCTTGATTTGACATGTCCGTTTTATAAAGTACTTTATATACTTTCTTGCTACTACTTAATTTTTATTTGAACGCAACAATTGAACAATGTCCAACTTCATCAGCTGCTATCCTCAGGGCTTTTATTTTCTCGAAGGACCCTGCCTATCACAGATGAATGATTAGACTCGCTGTGACAGTCATGTCAGTGCCCCCTCCCTGAACTCTCCGAGGCAATAAAGCCAAGGAGGTGAGAGTTTGGTCGGGGGTTATGGTCTTAAAACACAAATATCTAAATCATGGCACCCACACTCCTCTGAGCAACGTGGTGCCCAATCTGGCCATAGAATATCCAGAAGCTATTTCACAAGCCAAAGATTGCATAACAATCGACCCTCTGGTCAGATATTACTCATTGAACTGAATGCCTCTTTGCTGATGAAGATGGTTACACATCAAGAGTTCAAGTGGAAGTTGAGACATTTAAATAAATGTAAAAATAAATAACTCACCCCCATATTCATGAAACAATGACATCTCTTTATTTTAGAACATTTCAGTCTGCACTCTTTAGATTATGTTACATGTTCACATTCTTGGAATGTAACACCACCAAAATAGAAATAGAAATTACAGCCACCGTTCCTAAAATGTTCCCCATAGAAAAACGTCACATTTCAATAATGAAGCGAGACACTGGAGGACACCGACTGGCTGAGTCAGACAGGAGTTAGTTAATCATGAACAAGCTTTTAAAAAGAAGCTCAGCTGAACTGGAAGTGGGTGTGACTGACCGATTGACCTACTGTAGATAAATAGAGATCCACTGAACTAACTGAGGCCGTGAAAGTCGAGCAGGATATCGACTGTGGAGCATCTCAGAAGACTTGTGATGCTCAGCACCATCAACACGCATCGTTGATGCAAACTTTAATCCAACTGTCCTTATTAAAAGTTCTAAAGAAAAGGGAAGGACGAACAAAGTTACAAAGCTATTATGGCGCCTTCATCTCTATATGAAGGAAAACAGGGAAACTATGTAGCACCTGAGAGTCCGCTGTGGGATAAAGAAGGGAAATGTATAAGAACACCACAAGCTTTTAAAATCAACCTTTGTTAATGTTCACCAATACAAATGTACTATAAATAACACCATCTATAGGCCGTGTGGAAACAAATGGAAAGAGCATACCAAGTAGGTTTGTTGATTGTTAAAGTGTTTTGGGGTATTAAATCGGAACACTTATTTTAATCTTCACATATTATGTTGGCACGCTCAGGGATCCTGAGCGTAGCCCTGCAGAGCTCCTTCTAAGCTGGCGAACATTCACAACATATTAAAAACACTGCGTCATGTGGATCAGTGCTCATACTCATTTTTGCAGCTCTGCACTTTAACAACTTACTGCCTTTTTAAATGCATTCAAGTCCGCATGCTAATAAGTTAGACATTCGTGTACGCACATTTTTATACTGCAACACATAACTATACAGCACATCATCAGCGTAAGAGAAGAAGGCAAGAGAGACTTGAAGTGAAGAAACTCGTACCTAGAACAAGACCAGAACATCTGAAGTCCACCATGCTGACACACACAATTCTTTTAAAGGTTTTGACGAATAACAAACTTAAGTAAATCCAAACCCTAAGTATTACAGCACCTTGCAAGTACACCCACAAACTGGCTTTCCTGTCGGGCCACTTAACCTGAACGCAGATCTGACTGTCAGACGAGAGTTCTTCGTCCCCTGAGCTGCAACAGTTTTCACTACAAACTGTTCACACTGCAACTCGGCACAAATACATCTGGGAGAAAGTCCAGGTGGGACAAACATCTAGACTCAGGACTGGAGAATAAAAGCCTGGAGCTTCGATGCGACAGCTGACGCAGTGACTGCTATACTTTCTGAGTCTGTTTGCTATGGTGGCTTTTTTGTTTTTGAGATATTTTGGTCTGTTCTGCTGTACAAAGCAAGGTAAGACGATCCAGAAAACGTCAGTAAAAATTAGAAAAAGTACTTAATTTCAGTCGTTGCAAGTACTCAACTTGCTTACAAGGATTTGAAAACAATAAAAAGAGAAAGATGAAGGGGAGGAAGACAGAAAAGAAGAAATCGATGAGATGATGTGGAGGCACGGTGTGATTTTTTTTTTTTAAAGAGCTTTAACATCACAAGAATAAGTTTATGAGCTTCAAGTGCAGTCCAATTCAACCCTGTTTGTTTTGTTTTCTAAACCGTCATCAGCTCAACACTCCCCGTCGCTGCCCACTGCAGCGAGTATCAAACCTGTCGCCGCAGACTGCTGAGGGACAAACGCACACGAAAAAACGTACGCAGGACCAGTGGGGCTGTGGTTATTATGCTGTGTTGGCAGATTAGGTGAGGGGAAATGTCTGAGAGGTCCATCGATTCATGATGGCGGAGAAAGCAGCGGGGGAGGCCGGGATCATTTGTCTGCGACAGCTGCTGCCATTGGAGCACGTATAGTACCGCGAGCAGTCGCCGCCAACTCCTCGATTTCTGTGTTTAATCTTCTGATGACCCACTCCATCGCCTCCCGACCCTGAGACAGACAGAGGGAGTTAGAAAACCTAATGTGTAGTGACGGACAGGCGCATTAGTTCTCAAAAGAAATATTATGAAGAGTTATCGCGAGGTTATTCGGTCGGCTTCACCTTTCCAGCGTTGACAGAGATGGTCTTTGCCATGAGACCCTCGAGGTAGCTGCTCAGACTGATTCCTTTCACACTGATCATAGCCTCCTGTGTCAGCACCGTCCTGAACACCACAAAGTGATTACAGCTGTTATAATCTTCTCATTAAAACTACCAACAAAAGCCATCACTCATTCTTAGTAATTAAACTTCAACTGAAACATACTCAGGTCTAAGCATACGTGCAGGACAAAACTAGAAAGAAATGAAACACTGATAATACATTTCATATTTATAAAAGAAAAACTGAGTCGCTCACTTTTCAGAATCCTGCGGATGTGGCTTGTACGTCAACTTCTCGTCCACAGATACCAGGTTAGTGAAGGAGATCTGAATGGACAAGATAAAGTAAGCCTTAATCTTACACAGCATTTACATCATCTACAGCTGCTGCTGCGAGCACAGATTCATAAAGCCCCAGACGCTGATCCTGTCGCTCTTTAAAGACCTTAACGATGGCTCCAGCAATTAGGAACAGTATTTACACCTGTGAGTTTGCAAAGAATATGTGTTTAAGTAAATTGATATCTAAATAAACTTTTCACCAAAGTGTCACTCCTAACATGACATTAACCAAACCAACAATCAGGAAGTTAAAAGTCTTCCACTGTGGCCGTTATGTGAAAGGCTACTTAATGAAAATCAGGTGCCGGGTCCAACTGAGCAACAAATCAATCCTGTTCTGCAGAGATATAAAAGTTACACTAGAAACAACATGTGAAGTCCAGATTTAAAGACGTATTAACAAACACAATAACTTCCTGTAATCGATCGTATGATAAAGAGTCTATGTATTTGTTTTCTGTCCTACTAAACACGGACACTCGCGCTGCTGTAAGTGTTGTTAGGCATCAACGATGATCCATGTCACTCAGCAGTACTTACATTTGTAGATTTCAGCTCAAAGCTTTTCTCTTTGGGGTCCACCACTGAATGTTCCTGAACATAAGTGCATGTTCTCGTTACCCCGAACATCTGCAGGAAAAGGACACAACTCAGGATTGGTTTAAATCCTTACATTAAACGGGAACAAAACCCCAAACATCTGTCTGACCGATCAATAACGAAAACTATTGTCTTGAGTTTCTGTTTTAATTATTGAGTCGTGTTTTTGAATTTCTTTATCTTGAGAGTCCAGCAACCAATTCTGGGCAGTTGACTTTTATACAGCGGCAAACTGAGGATAAACGATATCATCTCTAACACGTCTATCATCGTTCAAAATGTAAGCATCACTGCAGCTCGAGCGTGTAGTTATCATGCAACTCACAGACTTGGCCATGCCGGGGAGCCCCCACTCTGTGCTGAGCAGGCGGGTGCTGTGTAACCGTCCCTCTGTGTCCACGCTTCGGTCCAGAACATCCACACCAAACACACCGGGGTTCATGGGGTTGGGGTACTTCTGCATCGCCGCCTTGGTCACCGTCTCCCATGGGTGGCTGTTAAAACCAATATTAACATTAGAAACAGCAAGTTCCTAAGGGCCATTTAACACTCTGGAATATTTACATTGTACTACAAAGTGGTGAGGTTTAAACCCACCAATAAAGCAACATGCATTGCTAAGACATGTGACAACATGTTGGAAATCAGACGCATCGAGTGTGTCATTGAGCCCATTTTCGCCACTTACAGACAAATCACTTTGGAGATCTGTCTAAAGCTTAACGCAAACACGTCGGTTATTTAATGATTAACCTAATGCAAACACTTTAAAATAATCCTGAATGTGCGTCACTCATTATACAAAGAAGCAGCAGTAACAACATGATCAAGTGCAGAGATATGATCGGAATCAAAATGGAGGAATCATCTAAATACTGGGGCAGACTGACAGGAGGAGGAACGCCCCTCCGCGCCATCACATCCATCAACATGGATTTAACAAGAAACTTCTGGACCAGTCACACACCTAACGCTATTGTTGTCTGGTGAGCAGAAACACACGGACATGAGCGGGATCTGTGTGTTTGATGGCTCTCTCCAGCCCGTCAGCCACACCGTTATGTAACGCTCATGACCGCGGTACATAATATCACATTCAGCGGCAGATGGTGTCCTTGTGATAAAGACGAGACGCATTTAAACCACAAGAAGACTTTTTACCCTTATAGCTACTTGCTGATGAAACATTTCAATAACCTTTAAAGTTTAAAATGACGCACACGGCTGAGAAACGTTAACGTTACAACATCTGATAGCCAAAGTTAGCTTGAAGGCTAACAGCTAAACTTCAAGTACATTCCGCTAGCTAAAGAGGTTTACTTCAAATGCACAAAGAACAACAAGCGCAGATATCTGTTGAATGAACGTCAAACAAAATGGCGAATGAAGGTCACATTTACTAACATAAACGACAAACACTTAGGTAACTTAGCGCAGGGATTTTGTGTTAAGTTACCCAACTTATGAGCAACCTTAGCAGCTAAGGAGGCTAGCAGCTGCGACCGTCTGGAGAATAAACTACAACTTATCATACGAAAGGAAACCAGTCACTAAACAGACACAAACCGACTCACTTGAAAATGTGCTCTGACGCCCAGATCTTCATTTTGTTAGGCTTTTCTGTCAGAGCTCGGGACCCGGGACGCCGAATGACAGCGTGACCGAGGTGAGGAAGGAAGTAGGAGCTGAAGGAGAAACCTCTAATGGACGACCCTCCCCCTGGTGGGGCAGACAGGTGCTGCTCTCACATGCACAACCATCTCCTCCACAACAATTCATCAACACTTTAGTACAGACTCAGGGTAAGAGATAGAATCAATTACAAAAACATATCCGATGAGCAATACTGTTATTGTATACAGTGCTATATTTAATATATATATTTTTATCTATCTCTCTTTTTTACACACAATCTTCTTTTTCACATCTCTGAAAAAATTACGAAAAACCAATATATTACAAACAAACGATACAATAAGGACGATATTGTTTTAGACCTAATGGAACAATCATAAAACAAACATTTAACAATTTAAAATAGTCTGGGGGCGGGACAAGTGACCGTCAAAGCTGTCAATCATGATCAAACACTGTTTTTATTGGGTAGGGGAAAAGACCGACGTCGATACAAAACAACGTCATCACGCATATATCCGAACTGTCCTTGAAGCCATAACACAAGCAAGATGGTTGCATACTGGAGACAGGCAGGCCTCAGGTAAAAAACAGATATAAATGTATGGCTGCAGAGTTAGCTTTGTAGTCAGTGTTGACCACATTATTGTAAATAAGGATTTGTGATTAGAATGGAATATTTTTATGAAGTTATTGTTGCTGTTCCGTCTATTAAGTCCCTCAGAGGGCGACATAGCTAACGTATAATAGCTTCAGCTAGCATTTCCACCAATGTGTTTAACTTATGGCGCTAACGTTATCTGATAACTGTTCAAAATGTGACGCTTTCTGCCAATGCATGTTATCATGTCATTATTTGTTATTAAAGAAGCAGTTGGGTTTTTCACTGCCAGTGCTGTTTGCCCTTTAGCATGCGGCTAACGTGTGTGTGTGTGTGTGTGTGTGTGTATGTGTCTCTGCAGCTACATCCGCTTCTCCGCTATCTGCGCTACCGCTGTGCGGGCTGCGATGAAGCCGCAGTTTAAAGCCGCGGCATTGAAGGCCGTAGAATCCAACGTCAAAGTCTACAAACCCAAAAAAGCAGCATGTAAGTTCATTAAATAATAAGTTACCAACACTGGAGAAGAACTCTCCTCATATCGGCACTTATATGAGTCATTGCCCCTGACTGTTTCAAGGAGCTGTGACATTGAATGGTGACAGTGGTGGATGAAGTACTTAGTTTCTAATGTTGCTGTACAAGGTAAAGTCTAAACGTTACCAGCTATATTATATACAGTACAGTATCGCAGTGACCGTACTTGTTTAGCTGAATAGTCCCTTTCGGAGTGCTGTCTTCAATTCAGTTTATCCCAAAAACAATCGGTACAATCATAGGACGTAATGGAGATGCGTAAAATCCGACCATGATAAACAGTTTGAAGCTTGAGAATAAGGGCCCAGACACTGAGCAGATAGTATTTAATATATGCATGTGTAAACTAACACGTTATCGAGATTGGAAAAAAGTGCATGCATTATACAGTAACTCTTACAAACTTAAAAAAGCATAAGAATAACCCAAGACTCATAATGCATAAAACCAGGACTATTTAAATGTATTTCAGAGTAGAGTAATTACCGTAGTTTATATTGCCATTAGGGTATTCAAGCTTATATTTTAATAACCGCTACTGCCTTAAGCCCTTTTTGAAAACTAATGAAATTTTTATACTCTTGTCAAACTCCTTCATACCTGTGGACCTCTGCAAACATCTGTCTGTGTTGTTAAATTGGAATATTATTACTCACGCATGTATCATCATTGTAATGTTGGCTCTAATCAAGGTAGAGATAATTTATAACTCATTCATGTATGAGTATTTAAATCTATAACAATGGATTGTCTTTTTTGGAAACATGCATAGCATCTTGTGTATGCTAAATCTTAATCTTCAAAGTAACTAATAATTGGACAGTGGGAGGTTTTGGTCTTTGGAACATTGTTACCGGTCGACCAAGGCAAGGTCGTTCATTCAGTGTACTTGGGTAAAATAATTCTAGATCAAGGCTCCCTGTACTTTCTAAACTGATGCACAATACCTTGCTGACCCTGTGTATGAAGTCTCTGCACATTACTGCTATTTTTGAACCTCTTCAGTACAAATTTGGACTTTCAAGACTTTGTCTTTGAAATATTACATTTAAAAGTTAATTTAACCTCCAAGTAGATTAACTCTAATCCTCTCACTTATATGAATGACTCTCTTGTTCTGTTTGCGATACAAAATAATTTTCCGTAATGTTTCTATACTCTGTTTCCCTAAAGGATCTGAGACTGATGTCCATAGTTTCCCCTGAGTTTTGAGGTCCTTTCACTGTCCTGTCCTGCACTACATGGAAAAGGAAAAAAAGATGGATGACATCAAGTTGACCTGAATGAATTTGCTGTACTCACCCTTACATTTGTAATTAAAATGGATATCTGAAATGCATTTGTTCCTTGTATTCTTGCCTTGTTGGTGAATATAGTATTTACAGCACTGCAGAACGAGACACTGGAGCATTTCTGTCTGTAACAATGTTTATTTTGGTATAAATAAATCAGTGCAGTAGCCTACAGTCATATACAGAAACATGGTATTTACAGAGGTATGTGTGTTGACCTAATGTGGTATCAATGGTTTGTTGAAAATTCCTTGATTCTGTAAGAATCTAAGTTGAGGGATAGGGTGTCATGTGCACTGTACTCTAACTCAATCCAAAATCATTAGAAGTGCATGCATTGCCTCGTGGGCTGGAAATATATTATAGCAAATGACAACCGACAGGCACTTTATTTGTTTAACTAGTTCAGATTAATTGGTGCCGTAACATGACCGTTAGAATTCTGATAGAAAATTACTTATTTAGCTTTTTCTTAGGAAGTTGGGTATTCTTAGGTATTGTTGGCTAACAAACATGTCAGACAAGTGAATCCAGCAATTAATGACTTCATTGAAACATAATCAAAGCAGGAAGTGTCGGTAAGAATATTTTTTTATAGTATGAAAAGCGTTTGATCTATTTTCATATATAAGTGATCAGTTTTAGAAAAATTCTCTGCTCTTTCCACTAGAGGTCAGAGGTCAAGATTAGCAGCAGGATCAGAAAGGGACTCAAAGGGCACTTCAGCAGGGTTCTTGACTACAACTTTATCACAAGTGCCCCCTGCTGCTCCATTTACCACAAATGAAAAATAAAACTACTACTGCACCAAATGTTATTTGCTCTAATACATCCATTTTGAGTGAGAGTTCAGTGTGGACACGTCTACACAAAGGTGGCGTTGGTCCACGTCCCAAACCCTAGCTGTCTTTCTTCTCTCTGGTCATCTTGATCATGGTCTCCGGCGATCGGTAGAGGAAGATGAGTTTCTCAAACAGCGTCTCCTCCAGCTCCATCTCTCCCGTTTCCCGCACCACGAAAATATCCGTGCAGAGCTTCAGGACCCGATCCACACACGGCAACTCCTCGAACATGATGGACCTGGAGATCCCGTTGAAGAACTCCCTGACAAACTTTCCTATGACCAGCACCACTGACATGTACAGGCCTACGATGCTGCGGTGAAGAGGAGCAGAGAGTTCGGATAAGTCTGTGAGACATACAACTGCGAGCGCACAACAGCTGACGAGGTGGGAGCGACCACTGGAGAGTTTAATAATAATAATAATTAAAAACTTTATTCATATACCACCTTCCAGACAAGGGTGTAGTTCTGAAGAAATGAGGATACATCCAAACAGACAAATTCAAACAAATGCAAATAATGCGCAATAAAACCAGACAATCAAATTAATAACAAAAAGAGACGCAGCAAATAGCAAGAACAGGAATGCTAAGAACAATACATAATGTACAATAAATATAACAAAGGAAGACATAAGAAAAATTAATCATGTAAAAGATAAAAGTACGAGTAACAGTTAGTTAAAGGCAATGCTGAATAAATAAGTTAATTATCATTTAGAAATGTCTCAGGGAGGGGATTCCATAGTTTTGATGCACAGCTGAAAAAACTGAGCTGCAGATTTTCTTTGTGTGATATTTTGTGTTTAAAAAAATGGCAGCAGAAGATCAGAGAGTCTGTGAAGGATTATAAAACAACAAACACTATTAATGTAGGCCAGTCACAAACCATTAAGAGCAAGTAAAATAACTTTAAAATCAATTGTAAAAGACACTGGGAGCTGGTGCAGGTTAAACTGTGCTGATATGCGTTCTCCTTCTTGTTCTAGTGAAAAGCCTGTCAGCAGAGTTCTGAATTAAGTGTTTATTAATGGTACCTTTACAATATTTCTCTGTCACAATGCAGGTGTGATGTCTTGTTACCTACCCGTGTCCGGCCAGAAAGCCCAGACTGGAGGGGCTGACTTTATCACTGAACACCACGACCTCTATGCTGTGACACTTGTGGTGGGAGAAGGCGAGAACCGGGGAGCACTCCTCCACCATCCACCACTGGGCTGCCCCTTTCTCTGAGCCTGCGCTGACCTGCTGAAGCTTCACTGACATGGGTCTGAAGAAAGAGTGCGCCTGCAGTTCTGGGCGGTCCGAGTGTCCTGAGGGAAGACATGCCGCAGTTAAATCAAACTGCATGTTTTAAACAAGAGATCCCTCGGGTCAGCTGATCCTTATCCAAGATGGATGCCTTTCGATATTATAAGTACAATGCAGTTATAATTTATAAAAGAAGAATCTGCAGTATGGTCAATGAGCAATAAACTGTAACTCGCCTACTTTCATCCTGGTCGCCATTTTGGACTCTGGTCCTTTGGGACCCCTGAGGAACTTCGGCAGCAGAGAGTTAATGAACCTAAAGGACAGAATAACATAGTTTAACACCTTTTGAGCTCAAGTGGAGAAAATATTTAGCACTGTTGCACATAAAGGGACATACAGTATTTCAGCTCATGTAGTGCCATGCTTACTAAAGCATTGTTAGAGTTCATGTTTGTTTGATTTCATTTGATTTAATTCTCTTACATTAACATCTTTAGTATGTAATGAAAACTGTCTGGTTGTGTGGTAACTCACACAGGTTTGCTGCTGTTGCCTTTGAGCATGTGCACTATCCCTTCCCTCAAGGCGTTGTCCTCAAACTTCACAGTGTGTTCTCCCACCGTCTCCACAACCATGGAAATGGACGCATTCCTGAGAAGGAAGGAGAAGAGCAGCGTTAAGTGACACATGTGCCAAAGTTCATCCAGTGTTATGTGCATCTGAGCAAAATGCAGCCGAATGTAGTTGCTGAACAGTTTAATGAAGAAATCGACATGAAGAATGAACAAAGTAAAAAGAAGCGTCTCTCTTTATAGTCAAATTAAACTTAATACATTTCTGAATCCCCTAATATAACATTATATAAATGGACAGGCATGTAATGCACAGATGCATGAGTCTGTATCTTAATGAGTTGAATTATTTCTTCTATATGTCAAACAATGAAGGGCTCACAAACTGACCAAAATACAGAGCAGAATAAGTAGAAACAAACCCCACTTGTGAAACAGAAAGTAATACCATTTATTAAAGCTTCACATTTCAGAAAAATAATCATTTATCAGTGCTTGTGCATACCAAGGAATGTATTTCGAGCCAGTGCACGCTCATATTGCTCACAAGCATTTGACAATGACGTATACCAGCCCACTGGATCTGCATTGCACTATGAAACACACACACACACACACACAGCACAAGCAGACACACACACACACACACACACACACACACACACACACACACACACACACACACACACACACACACAGCACAAGCAGACACACACACACTGACCTGAGCAGCGTCCAGCGTAAGGTCATGTATACATGAGTGGAGTTGCTGAGCTCTTGTATCATGGCCGCTCGACTGGCCGGGCTGATGCTCCACAGCAGACTGGCGTCACTCTTGATCTTAGCGACAATAATGTCGTCTGCCCCGTAGTTCATTATGAACTGCATGGCGGACTGGGAGAGAGAGAAGTGGATTAGAGTTCCGCAGTTATTTCAATAAATGTGCTGAAATTAATGAAATCCTCATTTCTCTTTTCATATTTCCCTGAGTTTCTTTTCTCAATGCTTGTTACGTCTTGTGTGTCTTGAATTGCCTTGATGTTGAAAGGTGCTTCACAAATAACCTTGTCTTTGCATCTTAACCATTTGTCCACCAGGAGGCCCCAAAACAATCCCTTCTTTAGTATCAACAAACTGCAGCCTGACATTAAAATACTGAATACTAATATTGAAAACACTTGAGCTTCCTGGTGTCGCAACACAATCATCATGATGTGTTTAACACGAGCAGTTATGTTACCCTGTCATAAAGAGAGACAAATACAAACATTTGCATTTCAAATATAATTAAAACCCATATTTAGACAAAAAGACACTCTAAGACACTCTAAGAACCTGCACTGTTCCAATAAATATCGTCTCATTTCTGAGTTTGGTGTTTACAGTAAAATCTTACCGGATGCGTTGCGTAGACTTTGGTGAGTCGGTTGAATCCAGATTGTGTGTACGGAACCAAATTCTGCTCCTGGGCGCTCATAGTGAAGAGAGGCTGTGGAAACACAATCCGACACACTCATGAGTAAAACACACACACACACACACACACACACACACACACACACACACACACACACACACACACACACACACACACACACACACAGCACAAACACACACACACACTTGAGATGGACAGTGACAATCACCTGACCTGCACAGTTAGAGGTAAAAACGTAATCACTGTATAAACCTTGTGGTACTGCAGGGCAGTGGCTGTCTTCAGCAACGTCTGTCGGTCTGCTCCTTTGGTCCAGACTGAAATATCCTCAGAACTTCAGGATGGATTGCCATGCAGTTTTCTACAGACATTCATTGTCCCCAGAGGATGCATCCTAGTAACTTAGGTGATCCTTACTTATTCTCTAGCGCCAACATGAGGTTGACATTTGTGGTGTGGAGTGTAATGTAACAACTATTGGATGGATGATCATTAAACGATCATTTGGAACACACGTTCTAGTTCCCTTTAGATAATCCTCTGAGTGTTCATCTAGCGCCATCGTCTTTGTCCAACACTTTCCCATCACCCTTAGCTGTACTTAACAAGCTAATTAACAAAGGTTAGCATGCTAACATGCTAAACAACGATGGTGACCATGTTAATCGTTATTGTTAGCATTTAGCTCAAAACAGTAAAGCCGAATGAGCCACAAGCATGGCTGTGGACTCTTAGTGTAAATGATGGAGACCTGCATTTCTTTACTGTAGCACTTCAAGCAAAAAGTGACTTTGCTGTTTCACCTTTAGCAAGAATCCCTCGATGAATATGAGCAGCCAGCTAGCTTCAGTGTTTTAGAATACAAGCACTCAAACACTAAAAGTTGAGAAGCGTGCACACAGTTTACTGTCCTCGTTTCCATCCTGACCTCGTATCCCGCGATGCTGAGCTGGATGGAGACTTCCACCGGCTGGTTGGTCACTCCGGCTGCTGACTGGACCAGTGACATGAAGAGGAGCGGGAACCAGATGATACTGATGAGAGCGAAGATGATGAATCCTCCCATCCCGTATTTCACCACCTTCTTCTTCTTCTGCCCTGGAGTGTGGGGGTATTTCTGGACGAGTAACAATTACATTACTAAAGTCTTCAGCTTATAAATTATACATTTTAAAAAGACAAATGTTGGTCACAATTTATCAGATCGATGCTTTCAAATTGCATATTTTGACCAGCAGTCAAACATTTAAATGTACTTAGTTGATACCTCCTCTTATTTTAGAAGATACATCCCTGAAGAGACACATCTTAATGTCATTTTAAACCTCAAGGCGGAGAATTACGTACTTAATACACCTTTTCTTATCATTTAAATATAACTTTGAGTGTGTGGTACTGTAGTAATAGTACAGCGAGCAGCACTATAGCTGTTATTTACTTTCTCGGACTCCCTCCAGCACTTGAGGATGAATATGTTTGCATAGATGTCTTCAACACAAATCCAACTGGAGAGAGACAGAGTGGTGTCGGTCCAGACCCAGTCCATCACCGCCCTCAACTCTGTCAGGAAGGGAACCAAACGGAAGCTGGAGGAGGAGATGAGAGGATTTATCAGGGAAATGAAGGAAAGTATATCACCACCATAAAAACAAACACTCTCAAGTGTTGACCACAAGTGTTGAGAGTGTAGAAAATGTGTCTTAATTCAGTAAAGTTACAATAACTGATGCTGTTAATGGAGTTATTTGTATTAATTAAATGTCTCACCCTTGGAAGAGGAAGAGGTTCAGGTAGTTGAAGTTCTTGGTGAGGAAGTTGCCCAGGATGCGGTTTGGGTAGCCACATTTGATCTGGTAGGCAGACAGGCCGAAGTAGATACACTTCACAAAGTACCAGAGCTGAGCAATACAGTTCCTGTTGAACCTCCTGTGGAGCGAAAAAAAGACACGATGAGAGAAGAAGATAACATATAAGATCTTTTTCATTTTCAAGTTCAACAAACAAATTGTTTTCTTTTTATTAAGTCTTGAATAACTGGCATTAGAGATCAGTAGGTGTGGGTTAATTCTTCAAGGTAACATTTTTCATTTAAGTTATTTACTATACTGAAATTAAATAAAAGATAACAAAGATAATGTCATAATGTTCTGTGAAAAAAAAACTGCCCCTCCACTTACTCTTGGAAATGATTTTATTTGTTATCTTTTCTATCACACAGGTGTTTATAAAGCCTGTAGAGTAAAAGACTTTGTTTTCTTGTTCTGTGACCAAAGATAAAGATATTTCTGCAGTTCAAGACCCAACAGAGAGCAGATAACTCAGATTAAGTTTGTATTTTAAACACAATTAACAGGTAATGAAATGTTAGTCATAGTGAGGAATGAGGAGAATAATAAAAACTCCGTTGATGACCTCTCTGTGACCCCGGGGAGGATGAAGAACATCCAGAAGTGTATGCCGAACACCAGCACCACCTGGAAAACACACTTTCCCAGCAGGGACTTCTTCAGGTAGAGGGCCCGGTCCACTATCATGGTGCCGAACTGCATGAGCAGCATGACCAGGAAGGCCTCTGGAACCTGATCCTCCGACAGAGACTCTGAGATGTCGGCCCCTGCAGAATATTTCTAGAGAGACAAAGATCAGCATGATTGTGTCGTACTGCACATAACATGCACTGAAGGTGTGAATATTGTTGGGCATCTGACCCCAAAAGCCGAGTATCCATATATAGTGACGATGAAGTTCACTACTTCGATGACAAACATGACCGCGTAGACGTCACACACAGGACTGTAGTCTGGGTGGATGATGTCATAGAAAAACTGTCTTATGGGTAAGTAAATGTGAAGGGCGCTGTAGAAGAAACAGAACATAGAGCGTCAAAACACATTTTTCTCCAAGCACAAACTCTACATGTGAGACGGTTAAAATGTGTGGAGGTTTATCTTAACGCACACTTCTATGATGGCAGCTTTGGCCTGCAGCATCCTCTCTTTGATCAGCTGTCTGATCCTCTGCTTCCTGGTCAGTGGAACCTTGTTTCTCTGCCCTCTCTTCTTGTTCCTTTGCTGCTTCTTGGGCTTCCCTTCTCAAGTAAAAAAAGGAACGTGAAATGAAGAAATGTTAGTCATAAATGGTGATTAACGTCACACTACGGAGCCCCTCTTTGGTCACATGGTAGAAAACTAACTGTAAATCCGTGCAAAAGGATTTTTAAAACATGCCCTCGGATTTACAATCTGTGCATATGTTTACTTAAATAAAATGTTTAAACTGCTAATGGAGTATTCTCTTAATATGAATACTTAGCAATATTTTCTGTATATTAAGTATTGCTACTTTTATGTAAATAAAGGATCTGGCTTCTTGTTCCACCACTGAGAACAGGAAGACTATTCAATAAAACAATAAACATGTAAATTATTAAGTAGGAAATGAATGAATCAATAAATATATCAGCAGTGTGCCAAACATAAAGAGAGTCCCAAATCAATATATATAGAAAGCAAAATGTGCTATATGGAAATAAAATCACTATAAACGTGAAAGTGACTACACTGCATGATGGGATATGACTCCCTCTAGGAAGATTACAGTACCCTATTAAATTGATATAAATGCCTAAAAATACAATCAGGTCACTAAATGTAGGCTGCTGTCCTTGTATCACAGACTCATTATCAGTTCCCTTTAGATATTAATGGAAATAATGATCCAGCAGATAAAATGGCACAAAGGTAAGATCATATTAAACGTACGGAACCCAGTGAAATCTGTGAATCCGAGGGCACAGAGGCGTCTTATGGTGGAAATAAAAGTTAAGGAAAGGTTCTCACAGCGACCCTCAGACCTCAGACCAACTGGTCAGATTTGGATCAAAGTATCTCAATCTTTTCTGAATATTCACCATCAGATTCTGCTGAGTCGCCTCTCCTTCCTCTGCAGAACAGGGATGGAGGTGGAGGCCTGCAAAGGGAGGAACTTCAGCCGGCGTTGAGTTTTCTCTTTGCTGCCCGTCTTATCTCCTCCCATCATCTTCTTCTTGTCCACCTTCTTCTTCATCTTCTTGAAAAAATCAGGCATCTCAACCTCTTTGTTGTCCCACAGCCCGTGGCACTACGCAGTCATGGACACAAAAATAACTTTAACATGCAAAACGAGCTGCATGGCAACAATGCTTCTGCTCCGGTACAGGACGTACGGCAGCAGGCGGGTGGGAGCATTACCTTGAGAATAGAGCGGTGGAAGAACAGAGCGAGCAGCTGAATGAGGTCGAAGAGGACGTAGCCATCTTTCTTCTCCACCCCGATGATGTTGGGCAGAGCGAAGGGCCGGTCTGCGTTGATGCCTCGGTAGGCAGAAGTGGTCCAGGGGAAGAAACCAAACTGGAAGAAGTACTTCACCACAACAGTCAGCTGAGCGCAACAGAGAAGAGAGTTCTGGATCATACATCAGCTTAAACAATTCATAGCAAATGATAAACTAGATAATGTTTTCTCCAAAACTAATTGATGTTCTTTTTTCTGTACTTTTCTGTAATTTCTCAGACTTCACTCTGTCACGCTGTCTCTGGAGCCACTAAAGGCTTTCTTCTACACTTGTGCAGTAGTTCTCCCAAAGACCTGTAACAGACCTTCATGTGTAAAATCAGTGAATTCGGACCACATTAGCCATACTACCTTCCTACTGAGGACCATCCACCACTATTATATGAACTTCACATACATTTCATCAATGTCACCATGTTTTAGAAGACCCTTGGCGTCATAAGAGCTCATAAAGCCAGAAAACGTTACGGTCATATCTGTTTTTATACAGTACCAGTCAAACGTTGTGAATTGAGTCATTTTTTAACTTTGAATTAATTAGTTCTAACTCGGTATTGTATTGTTTTTTTTAATGTGTGTGTACAGCACCTTGAACCTACCTGTGCTTTATAAATAAAACTGTCTGTTTGTTCTAAAATGATTATTAAAGATGAGAATGATTGAAGATGATGTCGAACACACCACACGGCGCTGTAATAACCCACCTCTGTGTAGATTATGGCGGTCATCCAGAAGCGTTTGGTGGGCCGGGGCACAGACAGCATGGCCCAGAGGAAGATGAGAATGGGCAGGATGAGGGAGAGGAACGACGCTGTCACGATGTGGTTGAGGATGATGACAAAGTAGCAGAGCATCTCCGACTTGGACACCATGGTGTTATAGAGGGCGAACAGCAGCTTCAGCGGCCTCGGCAACTTCACAAAAAACTTATCGGACTCTGAGATCTCGTCATGCTCAAACATACTACAGACAGGATGCAGGGAAGGGAAGAAAAGACAGAAATAATAATCATATTAATAATAATAATGTTGGGCAGCAGCTTGTCTCTCTCTTGCAAAAGATAAAAAATGCTTTCAACCAAAAGGTTATTTGTGTACTGACTTGTTAAGCAGCAGCTCACTGGCTGTGAGGTTCCTCGTTTCCTGACTCAGAGGTACAGGAGATCCTGGGAGGTCGAGGCTTTTCTCTCTGTCACTCTCCCTGAAGCACAGTGAGGTGCATTCTGGGTAATCAGCGCATTCATCTTCTTCTCTCTGCCGCGCTTCTTCATTAAGCTCTTCCATCTCCACCTCATGGTCTTCCTCTTGCCGTTCCTCTTCCTCCGTCGCTTCTTGTTCTCGCTCACGTTTCGTCTCAGCCTCCGCTTCCTCCTCCTCATCCTCTTCTTGTTTGGGATCTATCTTTTGAGGGGCGCCATCTTCAGAGCTAGGATAGAGACAGGGACAACTTCAACAATCAGATGGAGAGATGGTTATGCAAAGTTTTAAAGAGTTGAGGGAAGTCCAGATTTACCATAGACAAATCATTTGCATCTCATTTACATATGTACAATATAATTACTTACATGTATCATGAAACGCGAGGGAGAGGTGCACAATCAGTAAAGTAAAGCACACTTGCCAGCAAAAAGTATTATTAATATTTTTTATTTGCACACACTTCATGAAATCTGGAGAGGAAAGGTCAGGAAGCCACAGAGTTAGACAACAGAACTCGATCCTGAACTTAAGGAGAAAAACAAACAATAAAAAATAAGGAACGCAAAAATGAGCAGAAAAATAAACCTGTTTTTAAAAACTGTCCGTAACCAAAGATTTGTGCCTCACCTTGGTGAAAGTTCAACAGTCTCAAAGGTGGTCAGGTCGATGTTGGCTGTTTTCAGGAGCCTCCGTCTGAGCTGGTCAGCAGCAGGCAACACGGCGGGAGGCTCGTCCAGCTCCTCCTGGGTCGGCTGCCGGGAGCCGAGCATCGTCTCGTCTGTCATACAGCTGAAGGTGAGCAGAGCGAGCGGTAAGAAGGCTATTCATTTTCGCACACATTAGAGGAAACACAGTCGAAGCAGGAAAGAGAATAAAAACGTGAGAGAGGTAAATATGTCCAGTACCTGGAAACACTGCTGCCCCAGGACACTTTGGAGGCTTGGTTCTTCAGCTTGGCATAGGCGTGGTGTGAGGAGGGGA
This sequence comes from Cottoperca gobio, assembly GCF_900634415.1. Lineage (NCBI taxonomy): Eukaryota > Metazoa > Chordata > Actinopteri > Perciformes > Bovichtidae > Cottoperca > Cottoperca gobio. The sequence continues at coordinate 14,834,904 of NC_041361.1, forward strand.
CGTCGGGCGGGGAGGAGGGGGGAGGCAGGAAGTCATCTAGGTCGTCTTGAGATGAAAGCGTGTTCTGACGGGATATCCAGTTTTCATAAAACTGCTTCACACTCTCCTGGTTCACCTCTTTACCCTGCAGAGAGAGAGAGGGGGGGGTGTAGCCGACCCAAAACATAGCGTGGGATACTGAACCATACGTTTGTTTATCAGTATAACATAATAACATCAGTGATGTTATTAGCAACACCTGCGCTTTTCCCGCTTTAACGAGCCAAAATGTCTGCTGTGAATGATGTTTTTTTTTCTCAGCACAGCTGAGCAGAGGACTGATCGACAGAACTGAGTAATGATCAGGTTCAATAATTGATCAATTAAATGAATAAACTAAATATTAAAAAATGATTTTGACAGACAGACAGAGATACAGACAGACAGACAGACAGACAGACAGACAGACAGAGATACAGACAGACAGAGATACAGACAGACAGACAGACAGACAGAGATACAGACAGACAGACAGACAGACAGACAGACAGAGAGACAGACAGACAGACAGACAGACAGACAGACAGACAGAGATACAGACAGACAGACAGACAGACAGAGATACAGACAGACAGACAGACAGACAGAGATACAGACAGACAGACAGACAGACAGACAGACAGACAGACAGAGATACAGACAGACAGACAGAGATACAGACAGACAGACAGAGATACAGACAGACAGACAGAGATACAGACAGACAGACAGACAGACAGACATTTTTTTTAAACATGGGTAAATGTTTGATTTTTCAAGTAGAAGTGAAATATCTCAGATTTTCATTGCACATGGTTATTTTCACATTCTGTAACTAACTGAATATTTATAGTTATTCATCAGAATGAAACAGGAAAACACACTTACTGTGTGCAGTACTGTAACTTTTCACACATTATTTACTTATTAGCTTCAGTTTGTCACTAAAAATCCATAAAATTCATAATAAGACAAAGATGTTACTCTTGGGTTGAAGTTGTTTGTGCCTATTTTTAAAGATTAAACCTGTTTTTGTGGCTCGTCTTGAGGCTTAAACCCCATCAGCTCCACATCCTCTCCTCTCACCTTATTTTTCTGTTGACTGAGTAACGCGCGCTCGAAGCGCAGCACCTTGGAAATGTCGAGGCTTTCTTTACAGAACGAGTTCAGGCACTCCGTCAGGTCGTCAAGAAGAGACTTAACGAACACAATGCTGAACTTCAAGGTGTTGACTGACGCGCTGCAGGATGTTTTCTGTGAGCAGAGTGTGAATGTGTTGGTAGATAAAAGGTTTTCCCTGCTCTTGTATGCTTATTACAGCAAATAGAAAGTCGTTCAGTTACAAACAACATTCCTTTCACTCAGAAGTTTACTTGTGCTAGAATCGCATGTTTGTTTACCTTTCTCCTCCTCTGCCTCTTCCTCTTCCTCCAAAGTGCTTTCATCCAGTTCATCCTCACTAGAGTCCGCTCTATCAATGCCTGGAACAAAGAAGATTTATTGTCAGATTGCTGTCAAATTCGGGATTCTGGTGACCTCCTGAACTCTCCTCTCGCTCCACGATCAGGACAGAATATCTGTGAACACCAAGGTACCAAAAATAAATCTGTCCAGACCTGGGCTGCGATCGAATATCCTTTTTTGTATCTGTAAGTATCTGTCCTAATGACGAGGTCAAGGAGAAGTGGGTAGGAAAGGCCACATTTCTTTTTACTATTCAAGCTCAGCCCTGACCTTTCCTCAGGGCCCATAATGTCCCCTTTACACGAGAAATATTCAAATCTGATGGATAGAATAAAGCAACATTTTAATTAATGGCCCTTTCCATTAGGGCAGGAGAAACCTTGGAAACAAGATACTGTATCTTTTAGTCGGATGCCTTTACATTTTCCAAGCATATTCATGCTCCGCAGAGGGCAAACCTTTAGATGTTAATGACCATCTATCAAACCTGGGACCTTCCAGTCTCACAATAGTCTCTAAAACCATCTCATATAACAAACAGCATGAAACAAGCTTTTGTTCATAGAAGCCACTCTGACCTCTGAATTCAAACACTGATATAATTATTCGATTATTAAAGACGACAGGAGGATTGGACGCTGTTACGTAGACACCACATGTTGCTCTCTCACCTTGCTGTCTCTGCAGCTCTCTCTTTGCTCTCTTCTTCTCTTCCTTCTTTATTTGTTTCTTCTCCTTCTTCAGGTCCTTCAGAGCCGATTTAGAGCTGTTGACCCAGGCGTCGTAGGCCAACTGGGATTATCAAAGAAAGCAAATACAACTCTCCACTAATGATGATACAACACAGCAACAACTATTTCAGTGTACACTTTTCAAGAACGACCATTAAGCATATGGAAAACATTTGTGGAATGAATTCAAATGTATCGTTTTCATTCGTCATCATTCGTCGTTTTTCTGGCTCTCACCTGGAAAGCAGATTTCTTCTTTGGTGGTGGTTGCTCTTCATTTTTCTCTGTAACTTCCTCCTCTTCCTCCTCGCTGTCACTCTCAAACAGGTGGTAGCCACAGTTGTTTTCCACTGCATAAAACAGAGCAGTGTCAAAACTGCATCACTATGCAAACTGTTGAGTTTTTGAGAAAGGCATCGGATCCAAAGCTGCTCCAGTACAGCGGCTCAGTGTCTGTATCTACTGTTTCATAAGATAACCCGGGTCAGAAACATCTCTGACAAGAAGGAGGACTTTGAGAAGAAAAGCTGAGAACGTGCAGAGCTCTGAGCACTGAGCAGTGTTTAGGCTGTGTAATGTTGCTGCTCACCTCCAGGCTGAGACACCCAAGGCTTCCACCATTTCCCAGCATCTCTCTTTGCCTTCTCATCGTCACCTGGAAAACAGATCAAATGTTTTAGTTAGTGCAGATATTTGTTTCCTAAAGTAAACACTTAAACAAGTACAGATCTAAGTGAAAAGTGCATTATAAAATAGAGCTGAACAATTAATCAGAATTCTATCGGGATCATAATAGTGCAGTATCCAAAAAAGCAATATGTGTTAAATGCAAAACATGTGTACTTAATTCTGAATCAAGTGTTGTGGTGCTGCAGCCCCGGGCAATCTTTATTTTGGTTCCGATCCTCGCAAACAAATCACACCATGATCTTTTAAAATATATTTTTCAATGAAAATGAGAATAATGTCCAATATCATACAGCTCTATTATAAAACACTCCATGTTGATTATCTTTCATCATAAAACCAATTATGTGTCTGAATTTAGCTCAAATTTATATCGACAGAAAACAAGCACATTTTTGTATTTTCTGAAAAGATCTTTCCTGTCACAACAAAGACACTTTTTAGAAATGTGTCTGTGTGTATGCTTTGCTGGTTTATCAACAGTAACAACAGAGAATAAATGAACTTTAGTTACTCAGTGTCTCCTGCTCCTGAACAGCAGGAAGAGCAGGTGTGTCTGCTGCTGCAGGCTTGCTCTTCTGTTTGGATTTGATCTTCTCCATCCTGCAGGAAGAAGGTGGAAAGGATACAATGGTGAATGATGTGGTTTGTCATTGAAACTGGGTCCATTTATTCATTCATTTAGAAGTGAGAACAGCTGTTGTTGTAAATGTACTTTAAACTGACACTATGCTGTTTAATGTGTTTAATGTGTCTTACTGCTTCTTCAGCGTCTGCACAGATTTCTTCTCCTCCTCCAGTCTGGCTGCTACCTCCTTCTTCACTCTGGCCTCAAACAGCTCAGCGCCCCTGAGAGAGGTAGAGAGAGGTAGAGAGAGGAGGAGAGAGGAGAAAAGAGGTAGAGAGAGGAGGAGAGAGGAGGAGAGAGGAGGAGAGAGGTAGAGAGAGGTAGAGAGAGGTGGAGAGAGGTGGAGAGAGGAGGAGAGAGGTATAGAGAGGTTAGTAGAGAGAGGTGGCGCGAGAGAGGAGGCGAGAGGTAGAGGAGGTTAGATTAGAGCGTGGTGGTGAGCGAGGGTGGAGCAGAGGAGGAGAAGAGGTTATCGAGAGAGGAGGCAGAGAGGAGGAGAAGAGGTGGAATGAGAGGTAGAGAGAGGTAAGCGGTAGAGAGAGGTGGAGAGAGGAGGAGAGAGGTATAGAGAGGTAGAGAGAGGAGGAGAGAGGAGGAGAGAGGTGGAGAGAGGTAGAGAGAGGTAGAGAGAGGTAGAGAGAGGTGGAGAGAGGAGGAGAGAGGTGGAGAGAGGTAGAGAGAGGTAGAGAGAGGAGGAGAGAGGAGGAGAGAGGTAGAGAGAGGTAGAGAGAGGTGGAGAGAGGAGGAGAGAGGTAGAGAGAGGTAGAGAGAGGTGGAGAGAGGAGGAGAGAGGAGGTATAGAGAGGTAGAGAGAGGAGGAGAGAGGTGGAGAGAGGTAGAGAGAGGTGGAGAGAGGAGGAGAGAGGTATAGAGAGGTAGAGAGAGGTAGAGTAGAGAGCGGAGGAGAGAGGTGGAGAGAGTGGCGGAGAGGTAGGAGAGAGTAGAGAGAGGTAGGGAGAGAGGTGGGATGAGTGAGGCGAGAGAGGTGGAGAGCGGTAGAGAGAGAGGAGAGAGGTGGAGAGAGGTGGAGAGGTGGAGAGAGGTGGAGAGAGGAGGAGAGGTGGGAGAGAGGTGGAGAGGTGGAGAGGTGGAGAGAGGTGGAGAGGTGGAGAGAGGGGCGGGGAGAGAGGTAGGAGAGAGGTGGAGAGAGGGAGAGAGAGGAGGAGAGAGGTGGAGAGAGGGGGAGAGAGGGGAGAGAGGGGAGAGGAGGAGAGAGGAGGAGAGAGTAGGAGAGAGAGGAGGAGAGAGGTAGAGAGAGTAGGAGAGAGGTGGAGAGAGGTGGAGAGAGGTATAGAGAGGTAGAGAGAGGTGGAGAGAGGAGGAGAGAGGTGGAGAGAGGTGGAGAGAGGAGGAGAGAGGTGGAAGAGAGGAGGAGAGAGGTGGAGAGAGGGAGAGAGGTGAGAGAGAGGAGGAGAGAGAGGAGAGAGGTGGAGCGAGAGGTGGAGAGGTGGAGAGAGGTGGAGAGAGGAGGAGAGGTGGAGAGAGGGTGGAGAGGTGGAGAGAGGAGGAGAGAGGTGGAGAGGTGGAGAGGGGGAGAGAGGTGGAGAGGTGGAGAGAGGAGGCGAGGTGGAGAGAGGAGGAGAGAGGTAGGAGAGAGGTGGAGAGAGGAGGAGAGAGGTGGAGAGAGGAGGAGAGGTGGAGAGAGGTGGAGAGAGGTGGAGAGAGGTGGAGAGAGGAGAGAGGAGGAGAGAGGTGGAGAGAGGTGGAGAGAGGTGGAGAGAGGAGGAGAGAGGTTAGAGAGCGAGTAGGAGAGAGTAGGAGAGAGGTGGAGAGAGGTAGGAGAGAGGTAGGAGAGAGTAGGAGAGAGGAGGAGAGAGGTGGAGAGAGGAGGAGAGAGGTAGAGAGAGGGAGAGAGGGAGGAGGAGAGGAGGAGAGAGGTAGAGAGAGGTGGAGAGAGACAAAGTTATTTTAATTTTTCAAACCTTTACCCCTCGTTGTCATGTGTTAACTTAACTGTAAAGTGCACTCGCTGCTGCTTCACAGTATGTTAGGAGAACAGACCTGGAGGCTAATATCTTAGAGGACTTGAGGTCAGACACCACGTAGAGGAAGTAGTAGCTGAGGAAGACCCTCCTCTGTGCCAGGAGGACAGTGAAGCAGATCGCATCCCAGACGATGCCGGCCTCCCCCTCCGGCAGCTCACACCCATCGTCAGTAGCGGCTGACGGGACGGAGAGAAATACGTTATACTCTGAATAATTTGACAAAAGTATTGAAGTTTTTATACTTTTACTCTCCAGACGTCTGAATCAAGATTTCAAACATTTTCTCTCAAATAAAAGAGTTGGCTGTATCATGAAGGCTCTCCCTTTATACATCGAGATGTTTCTAGACTCTGACATACACATTTATAAATATGAGAAACAATCTTATAAGTAGTGTGTCTTTTTTCCTTTTTGTGATTTGATGAAGCTAACTCTTTTAGGAGGGTTGTTTCTGTAGATGTATTCAACATTTCTTCTCTTTTTCCTCTAACGTAATACAATCAGTTTGAAAGTAGTGGATTCTTGTATATGGGATGATGAGTCTGAAGTATTAGAAGTATGGCTTTTGTATTACTTTTTCTAATGTACTTTCTCAATATACTTTTTTGAATTGTTAGTTGTCAATTTGTTTTTTTTTATGTTTTATCAGCTGGATTTTGGGTTTGGTTTCATTTATCAAGCATTCTAACGAACATTGTAATTATTTAACTTTCGTGGTATGGCTTAAGTGTGCAGGTGTTACCTTTCTCCTCAAAAGACTATTAAGGAATATCAAATGGTGCTGAGTCATTTCTCAGTTCTGTTTTCTGCATCCTCTACAGACTACAACTCTAACTTTAGTCTAACATTAACTCTTTATTTTTAATATTACTATCAACCAAATGTGGTAACACCTGCGTACTATACAGTACAAACACAAGAATGTGCTGAGATTTAAGATGTCGTTTATCATCATCTGTAACGGACACTTACGGACGTCGTAGCCATTGATGGTGCAGAACATGCTGAAGGCCTGAATTAACCAGCAGCAGTTCTTCAACAGGCTGTCCAGGTAGGCACAAGACCCGAGCTGTTCACAAAAAACACAGGAATGGCTTCTATAAGATTCTATAATTTAGTTTAAAAGCCGTGTTTAAAAACACTGTGTGGTAACTCACAGACAGCAGGTTCTTCATGGCGATCACAAAGCAGGTGTATCCGATGAGCCAGTCCCACAGTCGCAGGATGTATCTGACGGGCTGCATCAACACGCTGCCTCCAAACAACATGAAGTAGAAACAGGCCACCAGGTAGCCCAGACAGAAGATGTTGATCCGCGTGGTGCCGGTGATGAAGATGAGGCACAGCACCAGCCAGAAGAAATAGCTGAAAACAAAAACCTTCGCCATGTCGAGGTAGCACCTGAGGAGCAGACAGAGAGAAAGAGAAGCATCAAAAGAAAAACATGCTGCCAGAACAGATGAAAAGATTTCTTGCATAACTGTGAGAAATATATGAGCACCAGAGATTTTTGTAAATACTATAGTATAGTTACTATATATAGCTTTCTGAGAGTGATGTCAATCTTCTCGTCCAAGAAAGTGAATTTCCAAAACTATTTATTTCCCACGTGTGTGAATGATTGTTGATTTTATTGTTGTAACAGGCTACATGCTAATTCTTTGTTTTTGATTGATCTGTAAATGTTTCTTGATTAATCGATTATATATTAAAGTCAATATGAAATATTTTATTTTATTTTTTTACTGGAAAAAAAGAACAACAATTCCCTTAGCAAGTTTCAAAAAGGTACCTAAGTGATATAAATTACATTTAAATAATAGATTATCAAAACGGTTGATTCATTTCCAGTCATTGACTTATTACAAATAAAGACATTCAGCATTATCATGATTGTTGTTCATTCATTATTACAGTAAGCCCATTTATCTATGAGACCGAGACTACATGTTGATGGATGATCTATTCACATCAAAAATACAATCAACGACTCAGACGGCAACTTCATCAGCCAATGAAGCAACACAGCGTCTTTGAATTGTTAATAAATCTGCTGAAGGCTCGCAGCAGAAAGTGAAATAACGGGAGACGTCCGTAAGTGCTTATCCAGCAGTTTCAGTTTACCAGAACAGCTTTCAGGAGTTTGAAAACACACATAAATTAATGATCTAACTCGACTCCTTAATGCTCCTTAAATGACCACAAACCAGCGCGATGGACACAAAATATTCTCCACCTGCAGTTTAACCTCCAGTGCAGGAAGCTGTTTGAAGAGATTAATTTAGTTTCCTGTTCTTATCTCGGGTCTATAAACTTAGACTCTGAGGGTGAGGACGTCCAGGGAGAGGAGGAAATAAATTGTCTGTCTACACAAAGTTATATTATTGTATATTGTATATATGTTATATTTTTAACATCTGCCCTACTTTAGTCTTCACAAGATTTCACTGCTTCTCTGTAATTGCTGTGTGTATGACATGACGTTAAAGAAACTTGAAATCGTCAACATATTTAGATGTAATAAAATAAAATACTTCTCAAGAAAACGTATAAGATGAAAAAATAGATTAAAAAGACCTGGCTGTTGTTTCTGACCTGCAGTGAAGGAAGTTATCAACAGGTATGAACTGGTTGAAGGAACAAGGGTCCAGACTACGGCTGATCTCAACATTGTCTCCAGCCAGCAGTCGCACCACCGCTCGGTTCTCCTCCTCAAACACCTGCCACTGCAGAGACGAGCAGAGCAACAGGAGGTGGTCATCTGCAGGAGCAGGAGAGAGAGCAGGGGGTCAACATCTTACATCTTACATAAGGAAGAAGAGGAGAGGAGAGGAGAGAAGAGAGAGAAGAGAAGAGGAGAGAGAAGAGAAGAGGAGAGGAGAAAAGAGAATATGAGAGGAGAAGAGAAGGAGAAAAGATGTGAGAAGATGAGTAGAGAAGACGAGGAGAGGAGAGGAGATGAGAAGAGGAGAGAAGAGGAGGAGAGAGAGGAGGAGAGAGAAGAGAGGAGAGAGAAGAGAGGAGAGAGAGGAGAGAAGAGAGGGAGAGGAAGAAGAGGAGAGGAGAGGAGAGAAGGGAGGGGAGAGAAAAGGGGGGAGAGAAGAGGAGAGAAGAGGGGAGGAGAGAAGAGGAGGAGAGAGGAGAGAGAGGAGAGGAGGAGAGGAGGAGAGAGAGGAGGAGGAGAGGAGAGAGAGGAGGAGAGAAGAGAAGAGGGAGGAGAGGAGGAGGAGAGGAGGAGAGAAGAGTAGAGGAGGAGGAGGAGGAGAGAAGAGGAGAGAGAGGAGAGAGGAAAGAGAGGAGGAGAGAAGAAGGAAGGAGGAGAGAGGAGAGAGGAGAGGAGAGAGAGGAGAAGAGGAGGAAGGAAGAGGAGGAGAAAGAGGAGGTGAGGAGGGAGAGGAGAGGGAGGAGGACGATGGAGAGATGGGGAGAGGAGAGGAGACGAGAGAGTGAGAGGGAGAAGACTGAGAGAAGAGGAGAGGAGAGGGAGGGATGAGCGACGAGAGAGAGGAGGGAGGAGAGAGAAGAAGAGGAGAGAGAGAGAGGTAGAGAGATAAAACGAGAAGACGGGGGAGGGAGAGGGAGGGAGAGCGGACGAGGAGAGGAGAGGAGGAGAGAGAAGAGGGGAGGAGAGCGAGAGGCGGAGAGCGGAGAGAGACGAGAGGGAGAGTGGGAGAAGAGCGGAGGAGGGGAGAGGAGGTGAGGAGAAGAGAGAGGAGGGGAGAGGGAGAGAGAGAGCGCGAGGATGAGGAGGAGAGAAGAGAGAGGGAGAAGGCAGAAGAGAGAGAGGAGAGAGAGGAGAGAGAGGAGGAGAGGAAGAGAAGAGGAGGGAGGAGAGAGAGAGAGGAAGGAGAGAGGGGAGAGGGAGAGGAGGAGAGAAGGAGAGGAAAGGAGGAGAAGACAAGGGAGGAGGAGAGAGGAGGAGAGGAGGAGGAGAGAGGGAGAGAAGAAGAGAGAGGGAGGAGAGAAGAAGGAGAGGAGAGAGGAGGAGGAGGAGAGAGAAGAGAGAGGAGAGAAGAGGAAGAGGAGAGGAGGAAGAGGAGGATGAAGAGGAGAGAAGAGGAGGAGAGAAGAGGAGGAGAGAAGAGGAGGAGAGAAGAGGAGAGGAGGAGAGAAGAGGAGAGAAGAGGAGGAGAGAAGAGGAGAGAAGAGGAGAGGAGAGAAGAGGAGGAGAGAAGAAGAGGAGAGAAGAGGAGGAGAGAGGAGGAGAGGAGGAGAGAAGAGGAGAGAAGAGGAGGAGAGAAGAGAAGAGGAGAGGAGAGAAGAGGAGGAGAGAGAGGAGGAGAGAAGAGAAGAGAGAAGAGGAGGAGAGAGAGAAAAGAAGAGGAGGAGGAGGAGAGAAGAGGAGGAGAGAAGAGGAGGAGAGAAGAGGAGGAGAGAAGAGAGGAGAGAAGAGAGAGGAGAGAAGAGGATGAGAAGAGAGAGAGAAGAGAAGAGAAGAGAAGAGAAGAGGAGAGAAGAGGAGAAGAGGAGAGAAGGAGAGAAGAGAAGAGGAGAGGAGGAGAGAAGAGAGAAGAGGAGGAGAGAAGAAGAGAGAGAGGAGCAGAGGATAGAAGAGAAGAGAAGAGAAGAGGAGGAGAAGAAGAGGAGAGAAGAGGAAGAGAGAAGAAGAGAGGAGAGGAGGAGAGAAGAGGAGAGAAGAGAAGGAGAGAAGAGAAGAGGAGAGGAGAGAAGAGGAGGAGAGAGGAGGATAGAAGAGAAGAGAAGAGAGGAGGAGGAGAGAAAAGAAGAGGAGAGAAGAGGAGGAGAGAAGAAGAGGAGATAAGAAGAGAGGAGGAGAGGAGGAGAGAAGAGGAGAGAAGAGAAGGAGAGAAGAGAAGAGGAGAGGAGAGAAGAGGAGGAGAGAATAGGATAGAAGAGAAGAGAAGAGGAGGAGAGAAGAGAAGAGGAGAGGAGGAGAGAAGAGGAGAAGAGAGAAGAGGAGGAGAGAAGAGGAGAGGAGGAGAGAAGAGGAGGAGAGAGAAGAAGAGAGGAGGAGAAGAGGAGAGAAGAGGAGAGAAGAAGAGGAGAAAAGAGGAGAGGATGAGAAGAGGAGGATGAAAGGAGAGGAGGAGATAAACTCACAGAAGATGAATGAAGGATTGGGGCTCATGGCGAAGTCAGGCAGGTAAAACCACTTGATAATATTAGAGGTCAAAGGTTGAACTGTGGTTCTCCAGGGGTAATCTGGTAAGAAAATAGAATAAAGACATTTATGATATTGATGTTGACGACCAAGCAAAAACTGGTTCCAGCTTCTCAAATGTGAGAGGCTTTTCCTCGTCACATATGACAGTAAACTGAATATCCTTGGGTTTCGGACTGATGATTGGATTAATGAAGCAATTTGAAGATTTTAACTTGGACCCCATTTATAATCTTTCACTATTTTTTACTAGTTGTCTTTCACTATCTCATAGAACAAAGAATTAAAGGTTTAATCAAAACAATAATCAGATGAATTGATCAAATCAGTGTAGCTGGTACTACGTCACTCTTTTATCATTCACTGCTCCAGTTCCTCATCTGTTGTTTCAAAGCAAACTGCTGTTGCTTTTCACAAAAATGCATCATTTTCTGCGTGTTAGTGGCCTTACCATATGGTGTTTAAAAATAGGAACTGGGTATATAATTAAATCAATAGTTTGTATATACAGAAATCACAGAATTATTCAAAAGTCCATACCAACACAGACAGCGGGAGGGATGCCGATGCAGAGCAGGTACTGCAGCACCATGAGCCCTGCAGTAAAGCAGCAGTATTTAGGCCACACCTCCCCGATGGCCTTCCTGCGTCGCCGCGACAGAACAGCCAATAAGGCGCAGGAATGGAGCAGGGCATAGAAATCCATCCTCTGACCAATCACATTGACCGCCATGATTAAACTGATCTAAAGAGAAGTGTATGCATGTTAAGAAGACAATGGCAACAGCAGTTCAGATTCACAGACACACACTTCTGCCCCGGAAAAGTACCTCCAGTCCAAATTTGTAGAAGCAGAAGTTGATGTAGTACTTGATGCAGGGCAGGACGCCGTGATCCAGGTGCTGCCTCGTGATGCCCTGGAAGATGATGCTGAAGGGCGGGGCCTTCAGGTCGTTATGGAGACGGAAGTAGAGCTGGTGCCGATGGACCGTCGCCTCGAACACCAGCAGCCCGAGAACCAGCAGGTGGTTCTACAACACAGAACACACTTTACAGAGAAGAGCTGATCTGGGACACAATCCAATGGTGGGACTTCAGCGAAAACATTTCAAACTCAATGTGCAACTCTGGAGTTCAGTTTTATGTCTTTCTATCTGTAAGGTCTGAATTGTTTGGTCCTGGTCCTCTGTCTCCATTTTAATAAGCTTCATAATATGAGGTTGGAGGGAAGTAGCACAAACCACCAAATACTCTGGTAGTATCAGATTAACGTTCACATTCCTACATCTTGGACACATCCCAGTAAAGAAGATCCCTACCTTCTGAAGAGCTTGCTAGAGGCAAGTGAAAAAGGCCATTAAAAAATACTGTCTTTAGAAAAACTGTCCCACTGCTGGTGTGATCACCATCACAGATCAGATCACCATATTATCTATAGATCAGACTCCATACAGAAAAAACGGTGTGGAAATGTTTTTTTAGCCAATAATTATTATTATTGTATTCTTCCATAATTATTGTGTTTACCGTGTGTGATATTTAATTCTAAATTAGACTAATTTGCCTTGATTCAATGGCCGTCCCATGACCTCAGTATTGTTTGGTTTTTGCATTCTGTCCTAAAAAAAGTTTTAGTTTTTGCAGTTTTACCCAGTGAATAAATGTAATACACTTCATTATATATAATGAAATCCAAAAGCAGCTTTGTGTGATGGTTGTCATTTTAAAAGAAATGTCAAAGATGATTGAAGATAGAAGATTGACTTTGGCAGGTTTGTCACCGTACCCTGAGACAGGGGAGGATCCTGCCCTCACATTTACGCAGCGCTCCGCACCAGTAGACGGGGTCGACAGGCTCGGTGTAGAGAATAGACCTGCTGAGCAGCTCCAGCATGTTCCCCGTCAGCTCCACCCCATCATCCAAACCCGAGCTGTTGGACGCCGCCAGTCCCTGAGATACAAATGACGTTAAAGCCCACTGACGGAGGATCCAGCTGTGTTCAGCCTTAGATGTAACTGTTAGAAACACACACAGTGACGGACACTCACAGCTGTGCAGTTGGAGGAGTAATCGAGGGGTTTGATGACCTTGAGCTGGTAAAACATCTTGCACACCACCATGACGCAGGCCCACACCGCGGAGATGCTGGATGCGGCCGGTCGTAACCGTGGGAACGGGAGTGCAAACACCCACAGAACCAGGAAGAGCAAGTTCATCAGAGAAACCTGTGAAAAATCACATGGTTTCACTTTCTTACCTGAACTGAGATAGTGAGCACAGAACTTGATCTTGGTTACAGAGATTCTTCAAGTCAAAAACATTATTAATTAAAGGCTAAAGGCACATACCTACAGATTGTCACACACACACACACACACACACACACACACACACACACACACACACACACACACACACACACACACACAAGCACAGATTTATTTAACATCCCACCTCTTGCAGTGACACCCAGATGATGCCAGAGGACACGATTTTGAGGCTGTGGAGCTCCAGCAGCCTCCAGCTCTGCTCCTGCAGCCTGTAGAGTCCTGACTGAGCCTGAATCACCAGCAGGCTCGCCCGGTCCACAATCACAATCCACTTGTCCTCACGACTGCTGGGCACAGTTTCTGGGAGGAATAGAAGGAAGCAGAGTATAGAGAAGGACATCAGACATCATTCGAACATCATCTCTCATACGGCTCAGACGGCAAAGACAATCGTGTACGATACACTGCGATAAGAAGAGGAAGAGGAGAACATAACACAAAGGTTTTGTGCAAACATATTGTTGTAAGAGAGCACATCTTTTAATTTGTCCCGATCCTCATCGACCTAACGAAAGGAGGCTGAAGAGGCTGCAGTTACCTTCCTCTGTTTTCTCCTCCTGCCCCTCCGCTCCTTTCTCTGAGGAGCTCTGTAATCCGACGCTGTCCAGAGTCTCCTGACTTTTCCCATTTCCCATTTGCTCCTTCACAAGCCTGGAGGACAAGAGGAAATGTCTTAAATATTTACACAATTATTGGAAAACCATACTCAGAGAAACTTACAAAGCCTGAGAAAGAAGGAGTTCTGAGTCAGGCTCAAGAGTCGCATTGTTGGTTGTCACAGGGAATGTAAGTATGAATATGAATTATACACCAAAAAGATATAATAAAGTATGAGAATCAAGAGTCGAACAACAGCCTTACCTTTTCTGGATCTTTTCAATGTTTTCTTTAATGCTGGGAATCAAATAAAAGTAAGTTACGAACTTTACGGAGAGTATTACTGATATTTCTGTTACTGTGATGAAGACTGAGAACCATCAATAATCATTTCACCGTCACGTCTCTAATTAACTCAATGTTTAATTATTGTGACTAAGCAGAACTTATTGTTCTTCGTATATGATTCGCAGGCACTACATTTACACCATATGTGGCCAGATCCCTGATTAAACACTGATTATATCTCCAGGCAATAAATCAACTGTGTTACATACAGTTGACTGTGCTGAGATTAAATAAATGCAGCTCTTACGTCTCAGATATCACGTTGACTGAACTCCTGAGCTCTTCTTCTCTGGGTGGAGAGAAGGAGACAAATAAAGACAAATGAGACAAACAGAAAAATACAACATGTTTAGCAGTCAACCACAACTTATAGGAAGTACACACAGAAACAACAGGTTGTGCTTGTTTTAACATCCAAGAAACAAAGGCACTTCCAGTCATCAATGGTTCTGGTTCATACGAAGCAGGCTCGGTAATTAGTTGGTTTTATTTGTACTGTTTTGAATATATCATGTAAGATAGGTAAAACTGCTTCCATTTACATAGACAATTAGCCACATTGGCTGTTTGATATTTACCAGATGTAGCTTATGTTCTTTCATAGTGATTTTGTGCTTTTTCTTGAGTCACTTTTAATATAAGTGATTTTTATTTCTGCTTGCTAGATACATTTAGTGATACTGTCACTTGCCGTCTCACCTGGAAGCCTGTCTGACTGGTATGTTGTCGAGGTCAGTGAGAGTCAGGAAGTCTGAGTTGAAGTAGTGCAGCTGGAGGATACAAGCCAATAGGAACACAGCAGGAAGCAGGATACGTGCAAACAGCTCCACTGTGTCGTACCGCTCCAAACCCAGGTCACGAAGACTGAGAAGTCACACATGTGTAATGACATGATGACAAACGAGAAGTTTCTGTTGTCTGATAAAATTCACCATCAAACAATTAATGTTATGCTTCATTCCCAAAAAGACTCTTTAAAAAGAAACTCACCCTTCCTCCGACATGCCCATGATCTGTCTGAACAGCCCGGACACACTTCTGAACTGATACATGTAGATGGCGATTAACACCACCATGGAGTACCCGACCACCACCGCCCAGAACGTCTTCAGCACCCGACGCCACACGTTGTAGCGGATCTTAAGAGGAGAGAAAACAGACAGTGATACAGGAACCTTTACTCTGAAGCCACAGCTCTTTAACTCATTATTTTCTCAACTTTTTCTACTGTTTCGCTCATCGTAATTAAATTCTGTTTCTGCATTTAAAACGGACAGTTCATTATTTTTCCTCTCGCCAACGAGTGAGCAGGAGCGTCCCGTCCATGAGTAGATGCACGCTTCCTTCTGCGCGGTGATACGGTTGGCAGGTGCAGAAGAAATAAAATAGTTCCTACATGAAACTGCCCACCACAACGTCTGTGGATTATCTTGAGTTACTAGGTCGGCGTTTTTGGGAAGAGACATTGCTGGTAAGTTTTCCAAAAGAATGTTTTTGCCACTTTAAACACCACAAGCCGAGTGCCATCTAGTGTCATCATATTGGAGGACAGACATCTCCACGGCCGATATCTCTAACACTCTGCAACTCACACCAAAACAATCTAGATTCATAAACAGCACTACAGGTAAGAGAAAACATATGTATTTTTTATTTTGGTGTTAACCTTATTATTGGCTCTAAATTTTAAACTAATTTCAACTTCTTCTACTGGGGCATTCATTTTAATCTAATTCCCTGTTTCCGTATTCAATAACTGCTGGAGTTACTTAATCAGAATTCATGAGTTTGACTTCCAGTATTGAGACACTTTAAAACACAGTATGTCCTGAATGTTTAGCATCTTCTAAACATCAACATAACATAATAACAGTGTGTATGTAAAACACCAGGGTGTTGCTGATGTTGTCCGAACAGACAAATGGTGTTGTCTTGTTTTACGTTGCCGCCGCAGCCATTAGGCCTTCCTGTAATTGCCTACCATGTTTCTAAAAGGTCAGCAGAAACATAAGATGGGGGAGAAAAAAAACAGGAAAACAGCAGCAAAAAAAAAAAAGGCTGTGTACGTGTTCATGAGTCAAAATCAATACTTTTAACTGTAAAATAGTATCGATGAGCGCGCAAGTTTATATAAGAGCCGAGCGTTTTTATGCGCAAACAACAGCTGAATGAGTCACTGATGATAATTTAGGATCCATCACATTACTCTGTAAGATGACCCTGAAACTATAGTGGCTTTGTGTGTTACGCAACAACGTCTCAGCTATAAAAGCAGATTTCCTCTGCACTTATTGAGCCCAGCGATCTCAATATCACATTTACCATCTACTCAGAGAATAAATACATAATAGGTCATTTTCTCACCGAGGTGTAACAAACATGTGATTGCTATACGAGACTCAGGGTGTTGTATGAGTTACAGCTTCACTGGAGAATCTGGGTAAATAAAATCTCTATTACCAGCCAGATTACCGAAATCACTTACATGGTAGAGGACAACACAGAAGAGGAAGAGGACAATGTAGAGGATCTTGTAGACGACCACCTAAGCAAGTGAAACATGGACACAATTAGGTACATTATATTCAAATATACAGTAAAGAGGAAAATTAATAATAATGAAAAATATTTTTTTTCATTCTTCACCTCAGCTTTTTTTTTTGTTATACAAATCATCATATCATGAACTGTACCCAAGTACTGTACCTGTAAACGTTTAGAAGATCACAGACGATTATAGAGTGTTTGACGGGCAAATGCACATTATATTAAGTGGAATGGTGACTGATTGCATTACAGGAGCTTTAAATTATCACTGTGGGAAACTTTGGTCACATTAGAGGATAAAATGTTGACACTAACGGGTAAAGATTATCAATCGTTTTCCCTGAAGCCCGCAGCAGAATAATTGCATGCAGTTTATAATGCCAGTGACATTCACTGTAGTGTCCTGAATTCATATCAAGCCCTCAGACATGACATGAAGGGGACTTCTACCATTCTTAGTTTTTAAGTCTGTCAATAGATACCTTTCCAGAGAAGCTGATCACAAAGAACATGGAGCAGCAGAAGAGGATCCAATATTTCACCAGGATCTCTTTCACTCCTGAGATCAGCATCGCTACCAGAGGTGATGGCGGACTTTCCTCCGCTGATACCCCAAGAAGAGAAGGAAGAGGAGAGACAGGAAAGAATTGATGAACAGAAGGAGAATAGGATGCGAAGGGAGACATTTTTAACTTCACAGCCTGGGTACATGTCAAGATGTTTTTGTGTACACAGGTCTTATTACTTATTTTCTAACACACTAGTTGCAATCTTAACAAAAGCAATTTGAAAATAAATTACGTGGCACGACTTTGACTTCATTTAAAGATTCCTCCTTTAAGCTCTGCTCCTCCTGTCTCTCCTTTAGCTGCTGACGAAACATCAACCAGAAGCTGAAGCTGTAGAAGACCTGCGGCACACAGTGTATCATGAGTACAAAACATGCAGTTCACACGCACTGTTGTACCATCTGCTGTAGTACACATAGTTAGGTTCTCATTAATAATTGTGTAACAACTATCTGTAGTAAAAACAAAAGCTTGCTACCAAAATAATAAATTGCAAAAAATAACATGTCAATTCTCAGACAAGGACGGAGTTTGAACTCCATTAATTGATCTGAAAGTTGGCAGCCGTGGTAAGAGCTCATCATCTTGTGTAAATGCTAAGAAGATTAACTGTAGCGCTTCCTGTCCCACCTGCTTTAAAGACCATGAGAACCCATTTTAATCAGCTTCGTAATATAAGCGATGGGATCCTACATGAACACACTATCTGACAAAGTTGGAACAAGCCTGGTTTATTCCACATGGGATATTTCTGTGTTCCTGTCACTGGTCCAACATGTGTGGTATTTCCATGCACCAATCTTAATTCAACAATATCAAAATTAAAATCAGAATCTGATGACAGTAACCGGGATGTATGCTCATGTTGTCAGGAAGATGCCACTGTTAATCAAATCTGATCCACTCCCACAAAGTCTGCATGGAAATGAGCCATGTTAAACAATGAGTCATTATAAGGAAGACTGTTTGTATAATTCTAAACCTATCTTGCTTAATGGGATAGAGAAATAGTTTCTTTAGGTGCTTAAACATAGAAGAACTACACATGAGCTCTATCTGAAAAGAAATCATTCACACAATAAAACCTGTGTAAGTGTATACCACAGTGTAATATTATACATATAAAATACTCTGATTCAAGTAAAAGTCCTACATTTAAGTAAAGTATTAGCATCAACAATATACTTCAAGTACCTAAAGTAAAAGTACTGCAGAATATAATATCACTGCAATATTGTGTCACTAATGTTGCAGCTGGTAAAGGTGGGGCTAATTTCAATTTCTTTATATAGTTTAAAGGTATCTTAATCCATAATAATACATGTATCAGTTGATTTAAATGTTGTATTATTAAAGTAACTAAAGTGGCAAAGTAACTAGTAACTAATGTTGTCAAATACATTTAACAGAGTAAAACCAGTGGTTGAAAGTATCTAAGTATTGTACTTTAGCACAATTTCCAGGTGCTTGTATTTCCATTTTCTGTTACTTTATACATCTACTCCGATATATTTTGGAGGCAAATATTGTTCTTTTTACTTCACTACAATTATTTGACAGCTTTAGTTACTAGTTAATTTGCAGATCTAGATTATTATAATAAATCAACTAATCAATTATGATATATTATTCTAGATTAAACTACCCAGCAGTATATACAATTATTAAAATGAGCTCCACATTTACCAACTGCAACATTTAAGTGATGAACACATTCATGCATTAATAATTACAGTCCAGTAATATAATGTATATGATTCTGAAATGGGACATTCTGCATAATGAGTACTTGTACTTTTGAAGTATATTTCGATGCTAATACTTTTGATCTTTCACCTCCTAGAGTTTGAATGCAGGACTTTGACTTGTAGTATGAATACTTATACAAATTGATTGACAAAATGTAGTGCAGTAGAAGTTTAAATTAGTATAAAATGGAAGTACTTCAGTAAAGTACCTAAAAATTATACTTCAGTTAAGTATAATGTGCTAAATTACATTTCGCCATTGCTTATCCTACTCGTGCTTTCCCCCAAATTTTCCCATGACCTCATGACGTGTTTAATTGAGGTTCGTGTCATTTTACCCCCCTCAGCGCCTCACCTTTGCTCCCAGGTGGACACAGGGTGCAGGGTGGTAGCTGTTCAGGTCAAAGTCTTTTATCACAGTCTGGGGCAGACCGGGGTACAGTTCGGCCCGGCTCAGACGCAGCCCGCTCAGGAAGCCCAGCAGCAGCAGCACGGTGCCGTACACGGCCAGGAACGGGGCGGACAGCATGGCGTAGCGGCGACGGTCCCGCATCATCCAAATTATACAGGACCACACCAGCAGGGCAAAAGTCAGCCAGCTGTTGTAGGTGATACTCCACACCTAAATATACATATCGTTGATATAATGACATTGTTGAAGCCGAATAAGTTATTGATATCATGCGTTTGAACTGTTGCTTTTGCATTTTCTATGAACGAGTTTAGGCGGCGCTACGTAACGTTACTAAACTAACGTTACTAAGCTAACGTTACTAAGCAACCGTTAGCTAATGAGCTTACCGTTCTTGCTAAACATAAGATTTTAATGTTAAGGTTGATGTCTGCGCTGTTTTCCACTTCATTTATTTGCATTTTGTTAAGATAATGCCAGCAGGTAAGCTAAACTAGCAAACAAGTTGTCAAACTAACAGTTATATTGTTGTGAATCCTCTAAACGTCAAAACGTTGCTAATGCTAATATGCTGTGCTAACTTTATTAGCCTTCTCTTATAATATTGTACATTTAATATCTTTTGGGTTTTTGGAAAACCAATTAAATCAATAATGAAAAGATAGTTAAAGGTGTAAACAAATATATCTTACTCTACCTATATTATCTTTTATAATAGATTGTTTCATTTGTATTAAAATCGTTATAGTATTTTATACTTATCTGTACAAACCTCTTTTGTCGGCCCCTTGCAGTGCTGTAACATATGAACCCGCTTTATATTATCTACACTAGCCTACTGAGATACTTATGCTACACCTACACCAGAACAATGTTTCCTTTTCAGTTGTTTCTCTTCTGCTGACCTCCATGATTGTGCTATCCATGGTTTCTAAAAGACTCGCCACACACACTCAAATCAATGTTAGTTTAGGTTACCATCATGATTATAAGGGCGCAGACATAGCTGTGTTTTTGCAGCAGCCGTCCAAAGATGACCAGGCCGTTTGGGCCTGAGGGTGGAGGTGAGGTCTCTGTTAGAGTGTTAAAGTCCTCTAAACACTTTTCACCCATGTCTCCCTCGCCCTCTGTCTCTAGCACAGGGAGGGGAAAAGTTAAGAATGAAAGAGTTTTAGTAAACTGACCAAACAGGCTAATGTATGTATTGCTGAGATTTTTTTTATAGGAAAACCTTGCATACAGTCGATCTATACAAACTAATGAAAGCAGTTGTTGCTGAGGTAGCTTAGAGATTTAAGTGTGATGATTACCATGTGATGGAGAGTCTTTGCCTTCATACTGTGGTGGAGGGTAACTTTGGACATCTTGCCAGGAACTCCCCGCAATTAAAATCATTGGCTGAGGAAGGAGAGCACATCATACTATACATTTAGACCAGTATTCAGATGGCTCACCTTATTATCGCTCAAAAACATGATTAATCTTGAAAAAATATTTAGCAATAAAATGACTCACCTCGTCAGGCAGATAGATTTCATCATCCGTGCTGCTCAAAAGCTGAAAATACAGAGACTCTAAGGTTGGTTATGAATATATTGTTACATGGCAATTTTGAAATGCTCACTTGTTTAGGCCAGAGGTTAAATAGCAGTAAAATTATGACATCTGTACAGAGTAGTCTGTGTAGATGATATTATTATCCAGAACACCTAACAATGAGCACAACAGTTTAATATGGATCACTGACATAATTTCATGTTTGTAGGTTACCTCCTTCTTATCTCCTGTGATGAAGATGACCCTGGAGAAGCTCGGAGGAACCTCTGGACTTTCTGCTGGACTCTCACACTCCTCATCATCAATAGTATCCTGAGAAACATGTAAGTTAATATCATCTGTATGTTTAGCACTGGAAGTAATTCTAGTAGAATTCCAATTGTGCCCGTCGTGGTAGCAGTGGCAGTAGTAGTAGTATTTAACATCGTCAACTATATAAAATATCCTGTCAAGTACCAACTTCACACATAATAGAACATAATTCCCATAAATATACCCACACAAACCTCCTCCGTGATGTGGACCCATTTGTGCAGCAGAGCCACCAGTGTGTAGTAGAGCAGCAGTAAAACCAAAGGGTTGATGAAGTCAGGCCAGCTGACATGTGGGTGCAGACCAAGAGTGTGCAGGTCTGAACTGTTGGTTCTGACAACTCCTGTCATCCCAAACAACCTGGGACAGGTAGAGGGGGAGGAGTGCAGGGTGGAGTTGGAAAGGAGGGATGGTGGGAGACAGAGTTAGATAGGAATAAGAATAAATGTGATCTTGTGTTTTGTCAAACCTAAAAGAGAGGGCAAAAGAGATAAAGCAACCTGGAAGAAGTAGTGCAATTTAAATAAAGCCATTAGTAAAAGGTTTAAATCTTTCTTATCTGGCAAAATCTATCTTTATCTCATCTCCACACCCAATACTATGTAACGTAAATAAATAAAAAAGCCAAAGTGAATGATGCAAAGTGAATTTAAATGGTAATAATTCCACATTTGAGGTAATTGAAGATAAATCCTGAACAAAAGAAAACAGGTGCAGGTGTACTGTGAAAATGTATTCGTTCCATGACCTCATTCTGATAAGGATGCACCTTGCATTTAAGTATTCGTCCTTAGTTATTCACCGAAACACTGGGAGCCCATCATTTTTATTTGTGTTGGGGTGGCATAAGATTGAACCAGCATGAAATTGCTTGTAATGACTTCTGTACCTGGCGTAGACATCCTCTGGGGGTACAAGCTGCTGGGACAGAGGCAGCTGGTAGAGGTAGAGAGCCAGCAGGTGTCCTCCGCTGAAGATGGTCATCATCACACACAGGGAGCTGAAGAGTAGCAGGCTGATGGAGCGGCTGAACACCCACCACCACACCAGCCCGAGAAACACCCCGAAATACACACCTGAGGTGAGGGATGGCAGCGTGATACCTGCACACACACACACACACACACACACACACACACACACACACACACACACACACACACACACACACACACACACACACACACACACACAACACACACAGTATGACAAGCCACTAGTAGACAAAACTTCTCGGGACACTACAAGCAAAACACATGTTTTTTCTACACGGGTCAATCTTGAGAGTTTGCGCTATTTTGCTTCCACATGTCGTATTTCAAGCTAGTGAAAATAAAACATCCAAAATACTTACTTTATGTGTTTATATTACTCGGTTTACGCGTCTATTTACGCCTGTGATTTCTCCTAAATTCACCAAAAGTTAGCATTAGATCATGACTCTTGCATATTATATGTAATCAGCTGGGAAAGTTTCATGGGGATATCTAATAGTTAGAATGTGTACCCTATTCACATGTAGTGTCTTGCAAAATGTATGGGATTTTACAATACATGTCTTTAAAGGCCGCTTTCTGAAAATTAGTCTTTTTCTCATACTGTACACTGAGCCAGTTATCTAATTTTTCTGATTTATGGAGTGATACAAAGAAATATCTATCTCTGAAAAAACCTTTGACTTTAATATGTCAACAAAATAAAACAAGAATTTTGAACCTGGCGTTATCCAATGTTCAGATTTCTGTTCTGTAAATGTACACAAATTAGTACATATTTAATAACATAATACCTCATATGCGTATTATAACATAACATTTCAGAAAACTTGTAATTAAAAAAGAATTGTCTTAATGTAAATAATCAACTGGGGAAGTTTGATGGAGATATCTATTAGTTAAATTTTTTACCATATTCACGTTTAGTGTCTCCACTTAATACTACAATACACCTGCATGCTCACACCAGCTGCTGTGTTGTACCTGCCAGTCCCAGCAGTAGAGTCACCACCACTTTCCCCGCTGTGTTCATGATGGCTGACAGCAGCAGCCTCAGTCCGGCTGCAAACGCTATCAGCTTCTGGACAAACTGGGGCGTTTCCGACTGAACCGGCACCGTAGTCTCATCTGAGCTGTCAAAGGATGAGTCCTCTGTGTCACTTGCTCCCTCAGACTCCGTTTCAGAGGTTTCCACTTCCTGCCAGACCCACGTAAAAAATCTGATTGATATCAATGTGCTTTCTAACGCATTGTAAAGTAACAGTTGATGAGTGACCACGGTTACCTCAGGGTCAGACGGCGGTATTCCATTCTCATGCAGACTGACTTGGGGCCCAGGGCGCAGGAGTTTTTTGCACAGCCTCAGTATGAAGAGGGAAGAGAAGAGGAGGCCTACATCAGGGGCCAGGAGACGCACGATGTTCCCAGGGTCAACCAAGCTGAATCTGGAAACACACAAGCATTATCATAGGTTTGATCTTCACTGATCTCCATTCATACCAGAAAGGTACGAAAATATAATTGCTGAGACTATGTTCCCTGAAATAGGAATGCCAAGTGTGCTCCCTTACCTTATAATGCCCAAATGGTAGAGGACATCCTCCCAGTGGCCACTGACTGTTAAAAAATAACACGGTCATCAGGCTGGGAACAAAACTGTTTTTCTTGTCCCTGAAAGATTTACATTTTTACATTGTCCTTTTTCAACCAATATTTCCTTGAAGTCTACTCACAGGACTGGGCAAATGTTATCTACAAAAACACTGTTAGTCTCGAGTTTGGTTTTTACCTTGCGGAGGGATGTAGGCGAAGGGGATCTGCATGAAACACTGCAGGCTCAGGAGGGTCAAACTAGTACAGATGATCAGCCACAAGAACTGACCCGTTTTACCTGAAGAGAGCAGCAAATAAGAGAAACCAGGACAGAACAAAAGCCCATTTAGAGTTCTCTTAGATCTGATGGTACACACACACACACACACACACACACACACACACACACACACACACACACACACACACACACACACACACACACACGCTCACACACTAATTGATGGACCCTGTTCTTCTCTTCAAGACATTTTTTCAGTAGAATATTGTCTCAGACACAGTTGGCAGTTTTTTAAATTGAACTGGTTCTGTCTCTTTGTGAGCACTTTTACAGATCAATAAGTCAGCTGAAGTGAGAAGTGCGAGTCTGGGTACCCAAGTGTTACGGAGGTGGAGTATCCAAGCGGAAGTTTCTTACAAAGAAGCCCAACATATCTTTTGAAGCATTAGTAATTATTATTATTATAATAACCTAGGCTGTGTGTCCATTTTCTTTCAGAGCACCATGGCCTTTTTTATTTAGAGCGCTCAAACGTTTTGTGAGGAA
Organism: Cottoperca gobio; assembly: GCF_900634415.1. NCBI lineage: Eukaryota > Metazoa > Chordata > Actinopteri > Perciformes > Bovichtidae > Cottoperca > Cottoperca gobio. The sequence goes on from NC_041361.1 coordinate 14,859,335, forward strand.
GCTCAAAGCGCTTCTAGTTCAAAATCTCTGAACTCTTTGAAATCCGTTAATGTTTCTGAAGATACAACGTCTGTAGAAATCAAAAGAAGTTCGGGTTATCAACAACCAATCTCACTTCCTGTCATTTCTGTCTTAGTAGTGATTCTGAAAGTTATTTTCCGGTAGATTACAAGACTTACAACTGGGAACATTTAGGTTAATAAATGTTTGATTGACCGACGTCTCAGCGTATATCACCTTGGCGGCCGTCGAATAGTCTTTTTTGTTTAGGAAGGTTCCCTGCTGAGGGAAATGACCTGGAAGTGTCTAAGTGGCAGCCATGATAAGAGCTGATCGGATTCCCTAAATGCAAAGTAAAGGTGCCTCAATGCTTTCTTTTTTTTAATCTCCTTTAGCATAGGGAACACTGGATCATCGTTTACCAAAGGAAAGGAGATAATGCCGTCGTACAATTCCTTGCGGCAGCAACTTTAAAAGCAACGCAACATTCTGCCGTCAATAACTTTAATTGTACACTATGGATGAATTTCAAACATCCTTTTTTAGAGGTGTAATTCTGTTTTGGACAGGAATTCTTACTTACAGCATCGAGTTTGTCACTGTACTAGTTTTCTATGAAAATCTGTAGCTAGCCTGGTGTAAGTGCAGTCAGATCCTCTTAGCACTGTGGTTGTCTTTCCTTGATCTCAGGACGTTTTCCATCGAGGTCAAGGAAAAGTGGTTTGGAAATATCATATACTTTAATACATTTATTCAATTACATTAAATATAATAATCAAATGCTGGAAATGGGTAGCTTTACAATCATTTTGTTAGTTTTAAACAAATGCACCAGTTCACAATCTCGCTCTGGAGTTTGACGCTTGTAATCAAAAGGTTGGAGATACAAAAGCAGAAATAGCTGATGTGGCTCGACATTAGCTGAGCCTGCAAATGTGCTGTTGATGTTCAGGTTTTTTACTAAAAGCCTCGTTTCACTTAAACCTCTCTGCTTCCCAATAAGGGAGACACACATGCACTCTCCCAAGTATATGTGGATGTACAAAAAACCTCATGAAACAAATGCACGCAGGATGTACACACACACACACACACACACACTTGACCACTTAGCCCAAGGAGAGCGAGATCATATTAGGGAGATGAAGATAACTGTTGGATCTATGAAGCTTTCAAAGATAAGCTGAAAGGCAAACAATTTTTCGATGGAGGGACGGAAAGTAAAAGAAAGAAAAATGCTGTCAATATGCTGACATCTCATCTTTTAATTCCTCACTGTAATTACCAGGCTATGTATAATTGATTTGACCGTTACAACCGCATCCCCTTTACAAAGTACTTCGAGGGAGGAGTACAGATACTTTAATTCACCAGAATGCAATGATCAATACAGAAAAAGCGCACACACATGCTGCAAGCACACACACACACTTACTCAATATAATCTATCGTGCTTTATCGCCGCTCCTCTCCCTCTTTGTTTTTCTCTACAACAAACTTTGACGGAACAATTACAAGTTGATTTATAATTTAAGAGTTTACAGTTCAGCTAATTTACAAAGAAAATCCATCAAATCAAAACTCAATAAATGACAGAAAAGGGTATATAAGCCCAAAATAAGATATCAACTCACTGGAATAAATACATATATACATATATATATATATATATATATATATATATATATATATATATATATATATACATATATACATATATATACATATATATATATATACATATATATATATATATATATACACTACCTCAATAATAGAGGAAATATTATTTTAATATGATGAACTTAAATTGCAGGCACAACTGACTGAAACTTTGAAAAAACAAAATGATTTTAAAGCAGGTGTAGATGTTTGTAACTGGGTCAGAGCAAAAACCTGTAAAATCATGATTATGATGTAATTTCTCTCACCTTTCATGGTGACCATGGTGGGGTTGGGCAGCAGCGGCAAGGTGAGCAAAAACAGGAAATACACCACTGACAGACCATTGTAGCGGAACGAAGAAGCTGAGGTGCAAAGAACACAAATACTTCATGTGTTTAATAGAAATGCTTTGAATTACTTGGTTCACTTGTCCACAGAAAACATAAAAAATAATTGTATTTCTTCTTTATATCACAAACAGGTCACATTAACAACCAAAGAAACAAAGAAGAATTTAAACTGCGTAGGTGTAACCTGCCTCTTGTCTAATTTTAAATGTTTTAAGATAATACAGAATACTAATCTAAAATGAAATTACCAAAGTTCATCTCAACCACCAAGTGACGTGTTTTAGAATTAACACTGAAGAAAACATAGAATTGAGAAACCTGTGACCGGAAAGACATTTTTAGCAGAGGTGGAAGTACTGAAGTAAAAGTAGTGAGTACTGATGCCACCGTGTAGAAATGTACAAGTTGCATTAATAGTAAAATTACAAAAGTATTAGCATCAAAATAAACTTAATTTACCAAAAGTAAAACTACTGATAATGCAGAATAACACATATCGTTTTATTGTATTATAATTATTGATGAATTAATGTGTTCTTTACTTTAATGTTGCAGCTGATAAAGGTAGAGCGCACTATATAACTGTAATTACTTGTTACACTGCTGGGTGGCTTGTTTAATTCACCCTCGGGGATCAATAAAGTCCTTATCTTAACCCATAATAATACATGATAATGTATTTGCTGATTATATATTTTGTAATATTAATCTGTATCTGCAAAACAACTTGTAATTGAAGTGAATAAATAAATGTAGTGAAAAGGAGAATATTTGCCTGTGGGGAAGTATAAAGTAAACAGAAAAGTATCAAAATTGTACTTAAGTATTGAGTAAATGTACACAGTACCTGGATTTCACACTTTATCACATTTTAAATGTTTTACACATTTGCTTTTTCCTGTCATCCTATATTTGGTAACCTAAGAGGAACCCGACTGTTCTTATGATGAATACAAGAACGGTGTGAAAACATTTTGACCATCAGCAAATCACGTGTAAAATCTTTTAACACTTTTTCAAAAATGAAGAAACACACTCAAGACTCATATATCATAAGATATGAATGCAACCTAACTAGAAAGTCATTTTAATCCCTGAAACTGAATCAGTGTTGCACAGTTTCCTCAGTACTACTCAGCAAAAGACCAGCTGTCTGCAACAAGAAGCACACATGTACTGGCTTTACTACAATAACACTACCTCATCGACACGCTGCTTTCAATGCAACCCTTTTCCACTATGAGGAGGAATTATAACCAATATATTTAAATGAACCCAATGCCAATACTCAAAAATAATTCAAAGTAATTTGATTCAAAGTAGGATTTTTCATCATCTCCAGTAGAAACCTAACGATAAGTCTAACTCTGAGCAAAAGACCTGAAGTTGCTGCAGAAATACCATTTTGTTTATTTAAACCTAATTTACCTAATAAACCTCTCTAACTGAACTCTGGACAGGAACACACAAGAAATGTTGTTTCTATCAGCGTAAGTGCATCTGAATAAAACTAATTAAACAGACTCACCAGTCAGCAGGAGCAGTGGTAGTAATAAGTTATAGAGCATCCCCACCACGAGGTCCCCGGCCATGTCTCCTTCTTTGTGTCAGAGACACCCAAACAGCTCCTTTAGATACTATCAGCAACGTGAAGAAGAACATCTGTGAAGCCTCAAAAGCATCCTGCAATACAACAGTGAAAATACAGGAAATATATCTTGAGTCCAACACACTGTAACAAAACCGAGATGATGGCAGTCCAGTGACGAGCAGCACTGAGAGAGCGGAGAATCGTGTTTTAAAATTGTGTGAAGAGGATCTTTGCTTTTGTCTTTGTCACACCCTCCTTTCCCTCCCTCACCTCTCTCTCTCTGTCTCTCTCTGTTTCTCTCTCTCTCCCTCACCTCTCTCTGTCTCTCTCTCTCTCCCTCTCTCTGTCTCTCCCAGACATAATGGGTTGTAACCCAGCATCTCTGTTACTATGCTCATATTGAGGCGAGTCTAACTCAGGAGAATATCCTCTATCACTACATGAATGCTTAAAACCAGGCCGACAGACAGCAGAGACAAACGGTGACTTTCGACACACAATATTATGACGGTTTTGACTGTGATTGTACTTAAAAGTGTGTGTTTTTTTCTGTCTGCATTCATTCACTCACTATGTTGAAATCACAGTGTGATTTTTTTATTTCTGATAGCCAGACGGATACTCACACAGCACGGTGTTTGTTTCCGTACAGCCTCGCCAGGCTGGCTCATCATATTTGCGCTGTGGGGCGAAGGGAAGTGTATCTAATATTCATGGCTGCGAGGCCATTAAGAGCTGGTGTGACTACAGAAGAATGATCAATGCGAGGACTGGGACGAGCAAAAAACATTAACTTTAATCCAGAGTATATGAGAAAACATTTCACTATCACTCCAAGGAAATCCGTAAACTATGTTTTTGTCTTTCAAATGACTTTTTTTCTCCATAGTATAAACTAACAACATAAACCTGCTAAAAGAGCAGCTGAGTCTGCACAAGTGTTGTAGGAGTGAGTCGAAGAAATCGGTTAATTACTGTTTTATTACCAGTGAAAGACATTTATAGAGCTTTTTATTAAACTAATCTCCTTTTCAAGCAGGGCATTTATGCATTGAATGCTGTAAAGTCGATTCAATCTTAAGAGGAACTGAATATTATTCTGTGTTGTACAGTGTGTGCTGTTTAATTTTACTTTGATTCCATTATGTGAAGCACATCAATACAGGGTCAGTGTGGATCAGTACAAGCATTCACTTGCTGCTTAAGAAACCGAAAAATAGCTCAAAGCTTGGGTGGGTAATGTATAAAAATACTCCTTACATCCCGACAGCAATCAATAAATCAAAAATAATCTGCTATCTGTGGCTGTCGCGGGACATCAGTCTGGTTCCTGCCTGTCTACGCTCTGCTCAGCACTCATTGCACCCGAGTCTTCCACAAGCTGCTAGCTTGACAGTTGTGAGTATTAACAATAGCCATGTTCGTCGTTTAAGTTCATTTTGGGGGAGAGGCTTTGGAGCACTTTGTAATGTTGAGTTTTAGAGACATACAATGTAATCTTATATTTTATTCTTACTACAGTTTTACTTCAACTTTACTTTACAAGCTTTACTTAAGTTTGAATTAAGACTCATTCAGCGACCTTTCAGTAAAGTGTTAAGTGGGTGTAATCAACTGAGTTGTGGGTATTAATATTTACTTGATAAAGAACAGGATTATTTATATGCAGAAATAACGTTTCTGACTAGAGCTGCAACAATTAGCCGTTCAAGTCATTTTTCAAACTCACCCGCCTGTTATTTATGAGGATTTGCTTTTCTCAAGTCTTACGGGATAGTAAATGGAATCAAAATAAATCTGGTTTTAGGAAATGGTGACGATCATTTTAAACAATTTTCTCACATTTTATAGACAATAGTTTAAGTGATAATACAAGTAATCGTTAGTTGGAGCTCGACTTACGTCTGTTGTATTTAAGCCAAAAACACTATTTTGGGAACATAGTGTTGAAAAGAAGCAACTTTGGGTTCACACAGTTACAAAGGAAACCAAACAGGAGCTGCAGTTGTTTTCTTCTTAGTTTTACAGAACGCTCAGAATACCACAACATTAATTCATTGATCTCCATGTAATCATTTTAACACAATCCAGACGATCCTAACCTTCTTAACTAAGCCCAAACTAAACTAATACATTGCTTGTGTGTATTTGTCTGTAGATTATGATGCTCCTCTGTGGACAGATAAACCCTCAGAGTCAATGAGAGGAAATAACACAAACAATTACTCCTCAGCAGTAGATCTAAATTGATTTGGATGAGAATGAGTGCTGAGTAGGCAGCAAACATTTCATGATGGTGCAGTTAGAAAGCGGACATGCTGAGGAAAGGGTCTTGGGTGCTGATGTAGGGGGAGAAAGCGTGTGTGTGTGTTTTCAACTGTTTATCTATTTATGAGACATAGAGGATATAAATATGCAGAAAACAGTTTGAGAAGTTCTTACTTGTCTCAGGAATGTTGTCAAAGTTTTATTTTAAGATCCGAATCGGGTGTAGATGGGACTGAATCAAAGTTTGATCGATAATTGTTTATCAGTTTGTGTGCAAGAAAAAAATTGCAAAGTGATCAGTCTTGTTTAAGCAAAGAAAATGGCTCGCTGGCTGGCTCGCTGGCTCGCTGGCTTGCTGGCACGCCGACGCATGATCGTGAAATTCTTAAACATTTTTAGTGCTCTGGTTTTGATGAGTGCTGAGCCAATATCGATCCGTTGCCGGGAAAAGTCTCACATCAGTTCCTCTAACATTTGAATATTGTCCAACCTCCATCACTGTTGCACTTCTCCCTGTTACCTTCTGCAACACAAAACTGTGTCCAAACTGTTGATACTACACACTCACAGTGTGAACATTGTAGTATGTGCACTATTAGTATGTAAAATGAATGAGTGAAAAGTTTGTGAATGCAAAGGACACAGAAGAAAAGGCAGAAGAGCAGTAGCCAGTATTTGGAAATGTAATTCAAATGTATCTTTTGTCTTAACACGTTCATGATAAAGGTAACAGAAAGCTAAACAGGAAGCCACAATGTTCTACGAAGGGGCGCTGTAATTATAGCTTTCTTTACACGGTATGCTTAGACTGAATGTAAACTAATGTTGACAAAACTAGCCCAGAAGACGAGTGAAGGAATGTTGATGAACTTAATTTCTATTTGTGTGTCTTGTCTCTCCACTTATTAATAATCACTTCATAAAGGTGATGTACAGAGAAATGTATTGATTATATATCGTGAAAACTAAGCTGGGGGAAAGAGGCGTGGCAGTAATGTCTTTCATGTTAGTCCAACAGATGGGAGGCGGCTCCTCAGAGATTTCGACTGATTTGGCCTCAAGCTCCGGAGAGCAGCAGGTCAGCACAACACTCACTACCACAGCACACCGCAAAACCCAGAGGACAGCTGGGGGAGTCGGCTTTTAGTCCGCTCACAGATGCATTTCACTCTTAATGTTACCGAGACAAATCATCTCTGTCCTGTTTTGTGCTTTTGTAACTGGTGGAGTCTGACGGTTTGGGTTCAGGATACAGGGTGTTAAGTCGGATAAAGAGAAGGAAATAAATCAGCTACTTTTCACGAGAGGAAGTATGATGCATCGTGGTTAACAGAACAGAAAATGCTTGCCTCAACAAACAGCAAGGCATCTTGATGTTTTTTTAAGCATTGTGTGCTCCTACAATAAACCTATATTGTAACAACACTACAGGAATTAAATATAAAGTGTACATTCTGAATGAATTGAATTACATGTTGAATTGTCAATTTTAAATATTTTTTATTGACGTTAAGATTTCTGTTTAGTCTGTTTAGACTGGGAATTTAGCAGGCAGCTGATTTAACTTTGCAATGTCACTTCACAAAATTCTTTGTTAAATCAAAGATTTTCTTATTTACATGTTTACATATGAATATATGACAAGTGTGCAGCTGTTTGGGGTGAGTTGGCAGCAAAGAAATAAACCCCAAACCTGCTGCTCAGAGTTAGAGGACTGCTGCCACCTAGCGTTCAACAGACGCAACAGAGCTGGTGGTCTCCCCTGTGACTATTATTAACCCTTGTATTGATCAATTTGAAGAACTATGATTACATTTAAAATGTATTGATGTTTTAAGTTAAACTCACATTGGGTCAGAAACTAATTGTTGTTATTTAATCAGTGTTATATTTTGCAAACATGTTCATTTATTTAAATTATAAAACCTCTCAAAAAGGACATATGAACATTTATTTACTATAACAACTTGTTTAAACATTATTAAGCTATAAACATTATCAGGCTGATGTATGTTTGCGTAAAAAGAGTTAAATGAATAATTTGTGATATTGGTAAGCAGTGATAGTAACATCAGTATAGCTCAGTTTATAAACAATAAAAACACTCAGGGACCACCTAACTCCCCAAATATCCAAAAACAAAAGGCCTGCTTACCACTCCAACAATATATTACAAATGAAATCAACAATACAAATAAAATACGGATTCTACAAGCATTTTACACATCATATGAAACATAGACTACATGTATTACTGAGTTTATGTCCGTACAGAGCCGCAACTTACCCAAGCAAGATCATTTGCTACTGAGAGATATGCAAAATGCAAACTGTGAGGGCGCCTTGTCATGCGTCATGTGTTTCTTAAATTCATCACGTTTTCACTCAAAATATCCTGAAGGTTTCCCAATGTAATCCTTGTGTTTACTCTCAAAATGTCGCTTGATCTTGGCACAAAACACAGTGTGGATTGGGATCCTCTTCATCTCCAGTCGCTGTCATATTTCCTCTTCACTTTAGCGCTGGACTTTCCGCGTTCAAGCCGAGTTTCACAGCTTTCAGCCGGGTGGAGGTTGGACGGCGAACGGCTCTCCTGGGACTCAGTAACGCACACAACACCACTTGTTGTCGCTGCGACTGAACCACTTGTAGCTGCTGAATCACCTGCATCAGGACGATGCACCTTCACTGTCGCGTCAGATTTTTTGATTTAATTTTCTTGACCTTGTCTACAGCCATCGATCCATCTTGTCAGGTGACCGCGGCTCAAATTGACCGCGCAGATCATTTATGACGTAAGATCGTAAAACAAACCTACGTAGCTACACTACATCTATGCTACACTCTAGTCTATACAAGTCATTTTTAAACAGTTTGAAAGACTGGTATAGGTCAGAGGACATTAAGTTTTTCATCGTCTTCTCACTTTAGTCTCTAATATAATAAGCTTCATAGAGATTGCAGGGCTATGCTATTGGCATAGATGTACCTGTTAACATATTAAACTGGTATTATTGTTAACCAGTCAGTATATTGTGCATGCACAGCAATGCCTTCAAGTGCCCACACAGTATGAACTCCTGGGTTCAGTTACTTACTGTGTGCAGTTTGCATGTCCTCTCGGTATCAATGGGTTTCCTTCAGCTGCTCCTGTTTCCTCCCTCAGTCCAAAGACATGCAGGTTATATAAATTGGAAACGTATGGAGCACACACCTAGGTGGAAATGTGTTCTTCTGATTGTGTTGCCTTGTAATAAACGGGCCCAGGCTCTCACCTAAAACATGCTGGGTGTTGAATGACAGAAAGCTGGATGGGCAAATGTGGCCCCATGATATTTACTTATGAATCCTGTTACCAAATTAGATATAAAAGACCAATGTTTGTTTAATGCTTGTTTTTAATTAAAGGTGACATGTATTATGGTTGATGTTATTATTAGATTGTGTATTGATGATGCTTCAAACAAACACATTATACAGACATATACTACTACAACTGGAAATAAAATATTCAGACGTCATTAAAAGTTCCTTGATATCACCCATATTTGTAAAAACAGCAAAACAGACTTGTGTTTTCAATCATGATCACTTGAGAAACATAGAAAAAGCTAATTTGTCATCAATATCACAATTTTCTCTTGTGGATATCTACTATAGTGGATATGTATAGCTCTGGCAGCCCCCTGGCAGCCCCCTGGCCCCGCAGCTGTACTCTTTGACTCCCACCCTTCAAACCGTGTGCGGTCGATTTCTTTGAAGAGGGCGCCGTTTTCTCCGCAGAGCCGCGCCGCTGACGCTGCTCCGCGCCCGGGCCACGTGACGAGGCGAAGCGGCCTCTCCTCTCCTCCTCTCTCGGTCCTTCCTTCCCAGGGTTCAATGAGCGCTGTGTGGCCCCACCCCGTCTCTCTTCAGCGCTGTCTATCTCCTCAATGTAAGCTACTATTCTCGGAGAGAGAGAAAGGGAGAAAATAATAACCTCCAAGAATTGGTTATTCCTGTCTTTCACCTTCCACGACCAGCGGCCAGGAGGGGAGCGGCCTTCGCGGTGGGAATGTGCTGCTACAACAACCCCGCGTCCTATTTTTTTGTGAATGTAAATGCACATGCAGTCTCAAGCCTGTAGCCTATTTACCCACCTCGGATTCAAGAGGAATATATATGTTTGTATGAGAGTGTGTATGTGTGTACATATAGGTCTTATGTAGGCTATACAAACTGAGCCTGACAGCGGGGGTTGCTTTTTCACCTGCAAGAAACGTGGATACAAAATCGAGGGATTTTCACATCTTGGTCACGTTTTCTTTTTTCTTTTTTTTTTTCTTAAATGATTTTTTTCCTTGGAGGGGTTCATCGGAGCCGAGCTGGGAATTAAAAAAATAAAGTATCGGTGCGCAGTTTTGGAGGCTCGGTGGTGATGTGAGGGGCTGATAACACATTTCAGCAACAAAAGCGAGGGGCAGGGAGAGAGAGAAGGCCCTTTGCAGGAGAAAACACAGCAAGGAACAGCCATCACAAATAAGGAGGACAAATCGGGGAATCCAGCCGAAAAGACAACCGCAGTGAGTTTGGAGCTGTTTCGGGTTGATTTGATGCAGCGAATGAAAATGAGCCGGATGACGACGGAAGCAATGAGAATATCACACATGTAGCTCGTTTAAGTGTAAATATTGTTTTCCTTCCTCCTGTCCTGCTGGGCCCCCCGACCAAGACAGCCGTCGGGGAGACAGAGAAATAGATACAGTATAAGTGTACACCTATGGAAATGTTTATCATGAAAGGAGACGTGGAAACGAGCCGCGCCACAGCACGAGCGAGGTTTTCGGACACGCCGAGTTCGGCTCCTTGTCACGGGCAGCAGTGAGACGCAAGACCCGGGCTTTTGGAGATGCAAATTAGGCTCATTATTCTGCCTCTGTTCGAGGTGAAACCCCGATTTTTGGTGTCTTAACAGACGTTGTGGAATATAATTGTTAACGTTACACAGTCGACGGGGGGAGAGAGTGGGGAGAACAAAACAAAAACTGTACTGCATGTGAAGGAGGAAAAGCCCGAGCAGGATTCAGCAAACTGAGAAGGCGGCCTCGGTGTCGTCAGCAACAGTATCCTGCCCTTTCTCTGACAGCAACATACGCGTTATGGACACATAATTTCTACAGGGCTGCACCACGGACAGTTTTTGGAGCAGGCCAGGGACGTTAAACGGTGTAAATGTGGTTGACATTGCTGCCAAATCCGCATGTCAAACGAGGGATCTAGACTAGTTTAGTTTATTTATTTTTCTTTCTACATACCCTCTCCACCTCCACTTCTTCTTCCACCTCCTCCCCTGGACCCCCTTTTTTCTTTTTTCTTGCGGGAAGATGGGTTGTTTGGGCAACAGTAAGACCGAAGACCAGAGAAATGAGGAGAAGGCACAAAGAGAAGCCAACAAAAAGATAGAGAAGCAGCTCCAAAAAGACAAGCAGATATACAGAGCAACACACAGACTACTACTTTTAGGTGAGTTTGATTTTTTTATTTGTTTTATATATGCTATGTTTTCTATGCTTGCAGCTTTACAGGCAAGTCCTCAGTGTGCACAGTTGAGGCTCTGCTTCCTCCCTGCATAACCTTCTGGGATGTTGTTTTGGGAAACATTGTCAACAGTGTGACTTTGCCATTGCATAAGGCTGAAAATGCAGCACTGTGCTGGGTTTTCAGAATGTTGTTGTCAAATTGACAGTCTACCACTACCAACACATGCAGTAGCAGGTTGATTTGAGAGTATAGAGTGATGTAGAGGTGTAAGGTGGGTAAACTGCTGTCAGTGGTCATCATAGGAGAAACAACCACTCGCATCAATAACAACTGGGGGTTATCGTCATTTATAGTTAATTTATGCATGTCAACAGAACCTATCCTTTTTCAGCTGCATTAGTTTGGGACTATATTTTCTGCCATGCATGTAGGCCTGAAAAGTTAAACTAACACTAGTTACTATACAGTTTGTGGGTGTGTAGCCCAAACAGTGTCTTAAGACAATGGGACAGTGAGACTCTCTAATGTAGAGGTGTGTGTGAGTGAACTGGAGGTGGGCTGGGTCTCTACATTACATAAGAGACAACTTTCCCCGCCGTGCTCTCTCCTGCACCCTCCTCGTATGTCCATTTGCAGGCTTACCACCAGGAAGCTGTGGTGCTCTTTGTCAAAATCATAATATTTGATTACAGCGAGGGCGAGTATTGTGCGACACGCCTGTATTTATGTTGGGGAGGAAGTTGTGGTGACTTTAGGAAAGCAGAAGGACAGGACCCACATGAAAACCAAAACAAAGATGTCTGCCATAAAGTTAGTCGCCTCTCATTTATATAATCTATTTGTTTGACTTCATCGCAGATCTGTGATTCTGCTTATTTTGGGTGATATGTTTTAACAGTGAACAAAGACAAATTAAGCATCTTAATTCAAACCCTGTGCAGCTGAAAAACGGTCTGCCAGGCCTCGTGCTTGGTTTGTATCAATGTTGGGAAAAGATATATCTGAGTGAGTACAATCCATATTCTTACATAAAGAATCTAGCTGTGAAAGTGGCACTAAGGAAGCGAAACATGGTCAGTTAATCTTTATGTTAATTGTAGGTGACACACAAATGTTGGCCATCTGTTTGCAGTGTGTCTGTCCACCCGGCTGAAGTTGTTGATCATTGGATTATGTTGCTCAGTATAATTGTGACCTGCGACTACAACTACAACTAACATTGGATTAAATGGATCACCTAATTAAAGTGTTAATGAGTTTGTGGCTCCTGTTGGCAAAGTTGTTTCACTTTGAAGAAAGTGAAAAGGAGAGATGACACTATGTGTTGTATTGAGGGGTCGCAGTTCTTTTAAGTCAATTTAAACACTTTTACAGACTCTCCATACCAAAGATATGACGACCTTCAGGTAACATTCTAACCAAAATCGACCTATTGGGCTCTATCTCTTAATCAGACATTTTATTTATCTTTTATATTTATTTTACCTAATCTGACCCAAGATTCAGTTAGATGTTTTATTAGCCATGCATTTGTGTGACAATCCACAATTGAGGTGAACTTTTTGGTCAAATCATTGCAAGTATTTGAATTGAGTGCACTTCTAATGCAAGATAACAACACTTTATGCAAATCAAAGAGACAATGCTATGTGCTCAACGCTCCGGCAATGTTTTTTATATGGTGATGTGACAGTTATTAAACTTAACACTTTTGCATCTTTACATTCCTGACTTTTTCTCTGACCTATTGCACAGTTAACACCTGTGTCTGCGTTACAGTGGTAACTTGATACTCTGATGTATTTCCATGTCTCTGGTTCAGAATAGATTAATTTACCACTGATGTTATCAGGAAACGTGTCATTAAAGTTCTAGATCCTTCAGAGTGGACCAGATATACCAGCACCATGCTAGCTGCTAACATCATAACACATGAGTGTTCTTTCATCACCTCTGTCTCTCTGTACCTGATCTGTATCATGTTGGATGAGAGTTACAGGCAGATTTTTGAATTTGTTATTTTGGAAGTATGACTCTTTCAGTAGCATACATGCAGCCATACCACTGATGGTCCGGTTCCTCTTGTAGCATTCAAAAACTCTACTTTTGCCATTGGTTTGCTTAGCAGCACATAACCCAGCCCAACTTCTCAAATGCATCAGTGTTTTAGGATTCCTTGCAACTGTACAATAACTTTGCGCAAATATTTTAAAGGCTGAAAATATCTTTTAACATGCTGCCTTGCGTGGACATTTGTACTATGGTCACAGTTCTGGTACTCAAAAAGATTCAGGTTCAATACCACACTTGATTGAGTGCGTGTTCTTCCAACGTGCAACCCAAAATGGTTTCTCGTACACAAGACGGACAAGCTACACAATTTTGCTTTACTTTCTTGCAGGTATTTTGCAAGATGCTGTGTGGTTTCTGCTTCATCATGCAGTGTGGGAAAAGACAGGGAGATGGGAGAGAAAGAGGAGAAGTGACATTGTGACATGAGGTCATCAGTCAGATTTAAGAGCATGATGTTTTGAGCTCATGTGCTGTAGCTTGCTGAGCCACCAACATGCCCAATCTTGAAATGAGACACAAGGTGGTACAAGGACTTTGTATAAGCTTCTACATTTAGGTTTTTAAATGTCTTATTTTATTTATTGGTTTATTTAACGGGTACACTGGTACATTTACAACAGTGTGTATTAATGTACAGAGTTAGCTGAAAGCCCATTTGTAGTCCCTGGACAGATGTTGCATACCTAAAACAAGAATGGAAGATGATAAAAGGTTATTTAGAAAAAGGGATTTTAAATGGTTTAAAAGAGCAATAATAAAAAGGGAGTATTAACGTGTATAAAATAAATCGCTCACTTTCTTCACTTGTAAGAAAAAGACTCAATATTAGCTTAAATGTCCGGTTACGATTTATATTTTTGCAGATTATTGCATTTTTCACTACTTTATTTTTTATTCTATAAAACCTGTACAGAGTATTTGGATCCCTTGCTTAAAATAAAAGGTATTTGATTCAGGGAAAGTTATGAGTCATTGTTAATCTTCACTTCAGCTGTAAAGATAAAATGAAGATAGAGAGGAGTAGAAGGCTGAATGAAGAGATGTTTAAGGTCTGAGGCAGGAAAGGCATCGGGCCGTGTGAAAGCTGCAACTTGTTGAGCTTTAAGCTGCTCGCCCTTCATGCAGTTGAACATACTGCAGGCGTGGCAGCATTACAGACAGAGATGTGAGTTTGCTAGCAACACTAAACTATTCTCTCATAATGCTTTTTAGCAGCATCAGTTTGATAATTTTTGCCATTTACTATTTATTGACAGCCAAATACCACAGAAATGAACGGTGTTTGTTTTCCTTACAGGACATAAAGACCTATGAGGAGTTGTTTTAATTAATTTAACACTACAACACCTGCTTTTGAAGGGAAATGTTTAAACATGCTTTTGTAAAGCTAAAGTCTAAAGGCAGTCATCATCCGGTCTAAAAATGTAATCTTGTGATTGTGATCACAGTATCTAGTGGAATAATACAGTTTATTATTTCAGCCATGACCATGCAGCACTGTCCTTGCTTCTCCTCCAAGTTTTCCCAGATAACGTCACAGTCATGTATGAAATTTGCTGTTTCTTCATTGAAAGCTTCCTGCAGGGCATAATAAGTCACAGCCCAAACAAAACGGCTTATGAACATCCAAAAACCTTTTTAGTGAGGTATAGTGCTTGTATCCACATACAGTATACTACTGTACACATACGGCAAAGGGACATTTCAGACAAATGTGTGTGTGTGTGGTCTATATCCCAACACTGTGTGTGTGTGTGTGTTTTGTTTCACACGTCAACAGATTCCTAATTTTCCTCTTTCTCTTTCTCTTTTTCAGGAGCTGGAGAGTCAGGAAAGAGCACCATAGTGAAACAGATGAGGATCCTACATGTCAACGGATTCAATGCAGAGTAAGCATGACATGAGTAAAGGCCTACTAGCTAAAGTAGCTGAACACGAGCCTTGTATCCAAAGTCTGTTGAAATATTGAACAATTGGCCCAGCATTGCAATATACGGACGGCCACCTTTTTGGAGGAGCCTTTACAATGAGAAAGACCTGTGCTTTTATTTTGAAAAGACAGTGTAGTAGCCTAGTCAGACTGCAATGCAGAAATGGAGCCTGGAGCTTTGAAGTTATGTATAAAATAAGATGTGTCAATATTGGCAGGTAGGGAGGACTGACACTTGTGATTGTTTTGACTAAAAGTGGCTATTGAGCTAATCCATCTAGCAGCTCCATGTAAAGTTAATCCAGATGTCAGTACTGTCTCACCTCAGTAAAGAGAATATTTAATACTGAATTAATTGAGCTCAAATTTTAGTACAGTTTTTAAACACACAAGCATCTGGAATAACTTTTCCAGATATTCTGTGACATTAGAAGACTCCCAGCTTACTGTCCGAACTAAACGTTCTCCTGCTTTTCACTTTCATTGATTTGTCAATCTTTTTCATTTTCAGTTCTTTAATTTACTCTCTAGAAACGCAGTTCTCAAGTATTTCTTTTGGTTTCCGGATCACATCCCTGACTTGTGCTTGTTTCAATAAGCCAAATGGAAAGTTTCATTTGTGTGCGAGTGTGTCAGTGTCTCGGCGTGTATTGGTCTGGTGATTGTGATGGGGATGGAAGCGTCTTTGCAAGGAAAGACTAGAAAATCAGCACGTGTGTGTGTGTGTGTGTGTGTGTGTGTGTGTGTGTGTGTGTGTGTGTGTGTGTGTGTGTGTGTGTGTGTGTGTGTGTGTGTGTGTGTGTGTGTGTGTGTGTGTGTGTGTGTGTGTGTGTGTGTGTGTGTGTGTGTGTGTGTGTGTGTGTGTGTGTGTGTGTGTGCAAACACATACGGGCATCATCACTTCCATTTCCGATATGTGACATTGCGTGGATTATCTGGTTGATTTCTTTTTGTTTACCAAGCCATGTATGGCTCCTTTTTTGTTTTCCTTTTATGTGTAGTAAACTTCATATATGACGCTCCGTTTGTATCTGCCTGACTGTTCTACTTTGAATGTGAAGTCAGATTTCATCTTTTAAGTTCATAACAATAAATCACCTTTTTGTTTTTTGAAGATTTGCTAAAAACCTAAACAACAAGCCAGTTGCTTGTGGGTCTTCACATGACAAGCATAGTAATATGTTTTAATAAGCCTGGATCCTGAGGCAGGACATACGTTTACTGATGTGGGACTGAAAGAGTTCAGTAACGCCTGTGATAAAAGATTTTGGGTGAATGGATTGAGTGTTGTGGTAACCTACGGGTCAGAGTAATTGGCTTGTGACCGGAAGACTGCTGGTTCCAATTGCTGGCCTGATTTAAGACATTTTTATGAATGACTGAGTCAGCCCTCTCTATTCTTCTCAACTATGACTAAACTGCTGTTGGACGAGGCATTTAACTGCCAGCCTCATCACCAGAGCTGTTAAGTGGTCAAGAGCTGAGGACTGCAAATGTGTGGGACAGTTGTTGTTTTTTTTATCGCTGAAAAGAATCTATAAAAAAAACCTCATGGATCTATAAAGAGAGCTGGATACAGCGTTGAGGCGGGGCCCCGTTCATTCCTATGAAAGTTGCCTTTAACCCCTCCTCCCAACCGCCAGCTCTCAGCTCGCCCACACTCTCAATTCTGTTATTAGTGAGTCTTACAACTTTTAAGACATAATGATTTTAAATGAGGGCTATTAAAGTGTTTGTACGTTTGATTTATTTCAAGAACATTTATCTGCTGATTTACAGAAATCTCTTTCCCAATGCAAGTCTTTGGGAAAAACTCTTTTTGGGCTCAATGGTAACACGTGATGGACCCGGAAGTTGTGATTCCACGGTTTGGCCACTATAAAAATGTGTCACTATTAAACAATCTAAATTGCCTTGCTTTCTTTCTTTCTTTCTTTTTTCATCTTCTATCCTGTGATGGGACTATTTCTTGCCATTGTATTGACTAAATGATTGATTAGTTAACTGAAAATAAAACCAATACATTAATCGCTAGTCCTCTGTCGAAGCTCAAAGCAAGAATTTATCAACCAGCAATGTCTGAAGTTGCCGTGCCATTATTTGTGCGTTCATGGGACACTGGTGCTTCGAGACAATGAACATAAATTAGATTATTTTGATTTTGTAGACAAATCCATATCCTGACACATTGAGTAATATCACAACATTTTAATTATTGTGATATTGATTTCAGCCCCAGTACCTGTCATCTGCATTTATCCACCTTAATGTATCACCAGACGTCGTCACTGAAGCATGTTGTGTCATGTCTTCTCCACTCTCACCACACACAGGCATGCAGTCGTACTCTCATGATTGGAGCGCACTCACACACCACCACCTTGTGACTATCAGGTTGTCTTACCCCCTTCTTTTCTCTCTGTCTCTTTCCATTACCGTTTGTCAACAAGTATTACGCAAATAGTATAGTTTGTCGTAATTGTATTGTAAGTCTACGTGTATTTTTCGGTCCATTCCATAAAAACGGGGAAAAGTGGAACAGTGTAAATCAAGCCTTTGTATACCAAATTTGTGGATTTTGTTCTTGGCATTCCTCTTTTCAAAAGTGCAGTTTCTAGTAATTATAATAATATTTTTTTAATGTTGATGTTATTGTCGCATCTGATAGAGAGCAAATGTTGTGATAGATATCTATGAAAGCTGTGTGTGTGTGTGTGTGTGTGTGCGCGCTTGACGAAGAGTCTCTTGCTACTTGAGTGTCTTTGACTGCAGGTGGCGATATTGACATGTCTAACTGCTACTGCAATTGCTTTCCTTGTATAAAAGAGGCACAAATTGCCATGTGTAGAGCTTGTTGACCGTAACAAAACAGCTCCCCCATGTGGGCAACCTGCAGCCTGTTCAAATATAGGGGGGTGCATTTGTGAGCGACATTTACGTCAGTTTGTCCCTGGTGAAAAGTAAAAACTGGCACAAAACAAAGGGGCCCATCTCGCCCTTTGTCATTGACATAGAACTATTGTAAACACGATGCGCTGTTGTCCTGGCAGGCTCAAGGTGAAAGATAGTCTGGCTCTCTGGTTGCCTTTTAATAGAAACAGTTCTGTCACAGAGAGTCCAAATGTCTTGTACAAACAGCAGACAGACATAATTTCTCTGCCACGCGTGCCAATGAAGGTCTATTTACCCTTCCCAGATCAAAAACAAACTCAATGCAGCTCACTGTAGTCTGCCATGTCACGGTAACATGGAACTCCTTCCCTGTCCTTTTTTTAACTTCACTAAGATAATACTTGCTAACTAAACCCTTGTTTGTGTTTAAAATAAGAGCATGCTATCTATGATGGCCGGTTATAAGCTGCTCAGACAGTTTGTAGTGTCCCTGTTTTAGACTGACATTTGTGACAGACAGTTCTTGTGCTGTAATTATCAGATTCTTTCAGATTTATGTCTATATCTTTTAATATTTGTATTACTTACTGCATTTAAACAGCTATTTCCACAAACAGTTTTATCTTATTTTTGTGATTATTGTAGTTTTCATGGGAGAAAATCTGCATAAAAGCTAATACTGTGTACAGACAAAATCATAAGTCATTGATAAATTAAAGAGGCTCTTCCTGAACTTTATGGTAGTGAAATAATAAAGAACTGTAGCAATGAAGAAACTCTTAAGTCTGTGTTACTGTTGTGCATCAATAACACGATTGTCACTGACTCTGTGTCTGTTTCAGAGAGAAAAAGCAGAAAATTCACGACATCAAGAATAATATTAAAGAAGCCATTGAGGTAAGTGGTGAAAACCCCAGAATAGCTCTAGATGCTTCGTTCAAAATTCCTCAGCATGTTCCGTCTCTCTGTCCGCCGCACTTAAAGGTATTTTGTGTTGTGTTGTGTTTGTGATAGACCATAGTAACAGCTATGAGCACCCTGGCACCGCCGGTGCGGTTGGCGTGCCCACAGAACCAGTACCGGATCGAATACATCCTCAACCTCGTCAGCCAGAAGGACTTTGAGTTTCCATCTGTGAGTAGTACAATATCACACACACGCACACACACACACACCTTTCACACCATTTTTTTACAGTAGTTGTTTATGCGTGTAGTTTTGCAATGAATTTGAATATTTTAACGAATATTTCACCCTTTTTGTTTTTCCCCCCCAAAAGTGGGCTGGATGGCTAAAGTATAGCCGTGGCCAGTATGATACATTAGCAACAGGTGCACATGGTCGGTAATAGTCCCAACATCCCAGGTGATAATCCCCTGACACGGGTAACAAACACAGAGGTTTACTAATGACCTGATGGGTAACGTCTGTGTGAGTTTTATATTCTCAGTGGGACATAACTAATTGTCCGAGCCATGAGACTAAACCGTGGAGTCTGGGACTCTCACTGTTTCTCCACAGCCACCTGCGGGGCCGGGCTTAATTCACTTTTCAATTTACTAAGTCTCACATATAAATACAAGGTGTAGTAATGGGAATTCATTTTCTTTTAACATCCTGCCACTATATGACTATATGATGAGTTTATGTCGTCATGGAGATTCTGTCTTACCAAATTATGATCAAATATTAAGACTTACACCACAGGTCCCCCTTGTACTGTACATGATTGAATTTTGGAGCAACTTGACACATACGTTTGCTTATTAATTAGAGAGTGTTTTTTTTAATGTTTAGCCCATTTATCACTAACCGTATTATATCTTTTTAACTAAGCTCCTGGCAACCTCTGATTTCAGAAAATAATATGAAAGCCAAATCTTGAAACATGCTTGAACAAGGTGATTCCTAACATTGACCAGAATAAATCTCATCACACATTGTTCAAACTTCTGACATGTGTTTGAATGCAGATGAAAGTGTGGATTAATTTGAACAGTCTGCCGGTGTGGCACAAACGGGAGACTTGAGAGGCATCAGCTGAGCAGTGTTTTCACAACCTCCGTTTGTTTGTTTTTAAGGAACACTTTAATCTGTGCTCGAACTACATTTCCACATTGATCATTTTGTTTGTTTTTGAACTGATTGATAGGAAATGAATAGAAACAATGATAATCCTAAAATAGGATCTGAATTCAAATGTCTTAGAAACCCTGTTGCTGCACTCAGCCGTAATGTTGTGATTTAAAGTAAATGAGCTAAAACACATAAAAACACTGGCCTTGTCCTTCATTGTTTGGAGGCACAGAGTTCATGTTAATAGCGTCCACGTGTTATGAGAAGATGGGTATTTTGACTAGCCTGCTAATCAATGCATTCATTGGCGTAACGACCTGATCAACCCAACAGCTTCTGTTTAATGTATGATTTTGATTATGTAGGAAACATTTCCTTGTTTCTTTCCACACAGTCATAGATGACGACCTGCATCAAACAGGGTCAGCTGTCCTACCAAAGCAGGCACACACATCAACCCTGCTGAAGTGTCCTTGAGCAAGACACTTGTTGCTTCCCAGCTCCAGTGGTTCTGTTATTGCTTCTTCTCCTTATGAGGAGTCATTTGGATGTATATAACGTGCGCATTGACCGAAATGCAACTAACACACCAGGTTCAATTTAGAAATGCAGTCATGCAGAGACTTGGATGTGTGTTCGTACGACCAAACAGGTTTTATATAACTCAAAGGTTTAACCACAATAGCTAAATCTCTTATGTCAAAATGAAGGCAAATGTAAAAATGTATCTACACAGATTGTAAACGTCTGTTGGATAGTCTGCTACTTTTTAATGGTTTCATCTCTGGCCCACAATATGTACACACTCACACACACAAATAGTTTCACATCCCAGTGGCTATGATTGACATTTGACACCTTCATTTGAACTTTCACTTCACTTATGATCAACAGTACAGAAATATAGATCAGACAAAGTTGAGGGCAGCACATGTACAGTATGTAAGTCAATTCACGAGATACATTGATTTATTTACATGGTGGCACCAACACTCAAGTCTTATAATAATAATAATAATAATAATAATAATAATAATAATAATAATAATAATAATAATAATAATTTATAATGAGAGAGCAGACGGCAAATGAATGTCTTACTCTGCAACACTTCCTTAAGACACATCAGCTGTTTCAGAAATCAAATCTGTGAGTTTTCCTCTGCTGGGTGCGCTCTTTAACCACTAAATCACTCGGCTGCGCCAGGAATTCCACTCATGCTGCACTGTTGGGAAGCAATTATTTGTTTGCGGTTGCTGTTTGGCTTTACTTGACGAGCACAGCATAGTTTCCAAGTTATAAAGCAGGATAGCGAAAGTGTATTCTGCGTGTGTGTGTGTGTGTGTGTGTGTGTGTGTGTGTGTGTGTGTGTGTGTGTGTGTGTGTGTGTGTGTGTGTGTGTGTGTGTGTGTGTGTGTGTGTGTGTGTGTGTGTGTGTGTGTGTGTGTGTGTGAGAGACTGGGACAGGGACAGACTTATATAGACAGATATTCCCACTCTGGAACAAGGAAGTAGCCTGTGTTTGACCTGAATCAGGAAAGTTCATGGACACATAAACCACAAGGTTCCTGTTAATTCGTTTGAACAGCCCTACGCATACAACACACTGCTGAGTCACTCTAGTTAGCCTGCACTTTATCTGTTTCTTTACATCCACATACCTGTTTGTAAATAATCTCCTGATGTGCAATCATAAAACAAAACAAGAAAAGCAGCAAATCCCAATTTGTTTTTTGCAATTTTGCTTGATAAATGACCTAAATGTACCTAAAACTATTTTTTAAATGTCAAGTTAATTAATTGATTATTTATTTGAGTTAATGCACACACAAAGGCCTAATTCCATTTCATGCTCGGCCCTTAAAACTCTCTCTAAATATCTACCGCTGTATGTTTTAAGAACTCCCTTTTAATTGGGAGCAGTTTGGGTCCCACAGTTATACTGAGTCTCTTTTATGGTGCTGTTGACATATGTGGCACATTCTGTTTGTTGTTAGAAGTTAATGAGCAAGTTACCTGCTCACGTGTGCACCTGGATCACTGTGTGTTCAACAACTTTACAACATCATTGAAATGAAATGTACAGAGGCCACCTGTCAGTACAAAGAATGCCAGAAGAAGTGAAGTGGGTAACCCATGCAGTGTCCCAGGATGTAAATGAGTCTATAGTGCCTGTGTATAGTGAGGCGTCTCTTTCCCTCCACCACTATTTACCTTTCCAGACCTGTACACAGGCATCGCCTAGGCACAACGTAGACTGCATGTCGTGTCAACAAAAACGCTGAGTGCCCGGTGCCCTGGGACACGCATCATGGACGACGCACGTCCCTGTCCTCCTTTCTTTCTTCTCACCGTCATGTGGTGTAAGATGCACAGCCAATAATACAAAATGTCTCCTACTTTTAGGAACACTTTCCTTCTTTGAAAACTGAGTGTGTTTTTGACCAAACACACACATTAAGAATGAATATGTTGCTCTTCTGTGACCGACAGTCGTCATTAATGTATTTCTGTTTCCTCCTCAGGAGTTTTACGACCATGCTAAGACACTGTGGCAGGATGAGGGGGTCAGGGCGTGCTTCGAGAGGTCCAACGAGTACCAGCTAATCGACTGTGCACAATAGTAAGTAACGACGTGGTGCGCCTGTACTAATTGCTCATTTTAAATTAGAATATTTACGAAGCTTCAGAAGGGTGTTGAGGTTTGTAGTTGGCGGTGATGTAATATTGGATTTAGGGTTACGATTAATGATTATTTTCTCCTTAAAGGATTCATTATTGTGTTTTTAAAATTGGTTTGTTTTCGTTCACTCGGCTCAGATTACAAGTGAACCAGGTGAAGCCCAGCTGGCCCTTCTGTGATGTTCAGTTACACCGTGTGGAAACTTAACCACTTTTAAACCAATTATTGACAAAGTGGAAGGTTGTATTATTGGCAAACATGGCTCTGCTGATACATTTTGTGAAGTAATTCCTGTAAATGATTAAAACAGGAGCCTTTTGTTCAGGTTTCAGAAAAACCACCCGTTCTAGCATTAAAGGTAAAAAGGAAGTCGCATCATCCGGATTCCTGTTCCTGGAAACCAGATTTTACAGTTCTACTTTTACAGTTCTCAAAAGGAGAAGTCATTATGCAGATTAAATACCACAAACATGCCTGACGTTAACTTTCAGACAGCTTTACAGTGATGTGTTGTGTATTTTACTAGATACATTCTTAGATGTACAGTTCATAAAGGTGCTATCGGATTCTGTTCTTCAGTAACATCTAGTGGCAGCTGTAAGACTGCAGAGCTTTGTGTCCTTTAGTAACTTCAGAGATGTGACTTAATGTTATTGTGAGGTTATTTTACAGTGAACAAGCTGACCTGAATCCATTTTCACCGTGTTCTATATTTCCTTCCTGTATAAACTGACTGGCGGATATTAGGGCAATGCGCAGACATCTTTGCTTGTCCAACCAATATTGGAGTCAGTTTGTAAAATAACATTCTCAAACATTTGTAAATCTCAGACGGCTGCTGTGTCTCTTATGTGCAGGAGCCACTAAACAGTTTCTTTATTGATGTGCACGTTCAACGGACGGACATTTTGTCAGATACAGTTTTAACTACATGCAGTTGACAGTATGTGTTATTTATATACGGCCAACACTGATTTCTGTTCTCTGCCTGGCTTTTTCCCAAAGCATCTTTCACCCTGTATAGTCTCCAAAACAAAACCTTTTCATTGTCATCTCTAAATGATACACATGTATTTTTGTATAGCTTGCACAAGGCATCTTAAATGTGTTCACAGCTCAGAGTTGAGTGTCTCGTTACCATTTCCACAGCAAAGGCAGGTAAAATAGTAGAATATATTTCATGTAACAGCAGTTTGCAGTGTTTGGGAGCAAACATGGCCGAGGCTGAGTCATCTACAGATCACAGGATGTTTAGAGGAGGAGAAGGGGTGTTGTGTGAGGAGGATACTATCCCTGCTGAGCTGTGCACTACGATCCTGCAGCCTGAACTGCTTTTCACCAGTAAATCACACTTGGTTGAATATTTTGTACGTTTAATTTAGAATTTAGGTTGTTTTGGTGTTTTTGAAAGTAAACACGAGGAGGCTCTCTCCCTCCCGTTTCTCCCTCAGGTGGTTGAGATGGTACAGTCCAGACTTTTGTTCCCTCCCTCCTCTCGCTCACACATTCAGCATAAAAACAGACAAGCTCAACCTGCTCTTGCTTTCTTATTCTTCTTTTCTCCATCTCCATCTGTCTGTCTGTCTTCTTTCAGTCCGGTCGCACTAGATTGGGAGCTGATAGACTATTAATAGCGTCTGTGGTTGGGTCTCCATGGTTACCACGCTGGAGGCCAGGGCGCTGGGGAGCTATTTTTGAAATCTGCTCTGTAATGTCAGACGGACGCCACAGCGCTTTCATTCTCCGTCCTCCTCTCCCCCTCGGTGTCTTTCCTTCTTTCACATGCACTTTCTCGTGCACGCTCAGTACATTGCACACATTAGGATTGTTTTGACCAGTCTGATGTTTCTTTGGACATTAAAAGGTGAAATGGACCGGGAGATTTGAATAAATGGCAGACGCTGCACATGGCCTAACTTCTCCCACTTAATAACTTCAGTTAAACCATTTTGTCAGTAGAAAAGCGCATTAAAGGAATAATAGTGCCACACACTGCTCTCTGCGTTTGCTTGTGTAGAAGAGCAATACTTACATAAGTGAAGAAAAACAAGTCTGGAATTTCTTTTGGACACGCGTGTGCTCTGCTTGATCACTCTTAAGTATGTTTATTCCACGTGCAGCTGCGTTTTGACATTGGACCAGTGCTTTAGTGTTTTCCTGGCTCTTGAATGAGCAGGATGCCCCGACCGACAAATCACAATATCATTTATGTCAGTTTGAATGGAAAGTGTCAGTCGTATGTTGAACATTTTGTATCTAAGGATGCATGCAGAAAACAACTGCTGCACTTCATATGATATCCCAGCTGATGTGTATGAGTTATCATTTTATTTAACTCATTTGTACCCAAAGACTATATTTAGTATGATAAGGAGAAATGCCACAACATTTGTTCTGAAGTTTTGAAATCTGGTTAGGAACATACTTTGGGCAAGTATCAAACGGTACAACAACATTTTTGATCACATGTTTACACTACATATGTTTGCACATCTTTTGATATGTATGTATTATGTATTTTCTTAACACCCTTAAGTCTTTGGGAACGCAGGACGACAGTTTGTTCCTATAATATAATGGAATATATAGAAAACACAGTAGTTCCCTCCAAGGGCCCACAAATAAATACTACATAATAAGAAAAAAAGATTTGACTCATTTTGAAGATTTCTTCAGATTTGTGCTGAGGCAAGCCCACAGAGCACTTCCACCAAAGGACATTCACACACTTTCAGTTATGGGCACAAATGGGTTAATCAAACTTTTTAAATGTTGGGACAGGCTGTTGAAGAGATGATGCTCGCTGCAGAAAAGTGCTCCGTCATGTTTGGAAACTGTTCTTTTAGTTGTTGGTTACTGATTGTTGTGCCTGAGCACATCTGTACAAGTCTTCTACAATGAGACCACAATCAGTAATCTTATCTCCGTAACGTTGTTCTTACTTGTGCTTTTTTCTTCTCTCTCTTCAGCTTTCTAGACAAGATTGAGATTGTGAAACAGAATGACTACACTCCTACAGATCAGGTGGGTGAATCTCTGCCACCACAAAGTGAAAATAATGTTATCGCATTATACCGTATAACTTAAGTCTATAACGGTTAATAATGAGCACCTAATAACCTTTACTCATATTTAATAGTGCACACCCATGTTTGAGAGTAGAAAGGAGCGGAGTTGGATCTTGATGTAATTGGTGCATTTGTTTTCAGTTGAAATGTTTGACCTGGAGTATACCAGCTTCTTCACTGTTATTATCACACATTTTACGTTATTTTCCAAAACATCAAAGATGAATCTTATGTCCCAGGTTGCCCTATGCAAAGCGTAGAAAGCAGCAGCAAATAAAAACATCTCGTGTCCCAGTTTCTCCCAGTTTTTCACCCTGATCTAGAAAATAAGTCCAGGGCACGGAAACCATTTTGCAGAATGTAAAGCTCGCTCCAGTAATCACTCATTATGATCTGAGGAACCTTTTTGTTACAATTTCTGTTGTTTGTTTCGCCAGGATTTGCTGCGGTGCAGAGTTCTGACTTCAGGCATCTTTGAGACGAGATTCCAAGTGGACAAAGTTAATTTCCAGTGAGTAAAAATCTAAAGAAAAGGGCAGTGAAATTATAAATGTTTATTACAATCACTACACATTTTCAGTATTTGTCAGTGTTAAACATGTACAGTGACTCAGGATATAAACAAATGAGAATTTATGTACCGTTTCTCCACACGATGGCAGTATTTCACCTGTTAACCTCTTGTTTGATCCACACAGTATGTTTGATGTTGGCGGTCAAAGAGACGAACGCCGGAAATGGATTCAGTGCTTTAACGGTAACTTGTGATGGTTTCTGCCTCCTCTCACATCGCTCAGCTCAAGTCTTTTGCCTCTCACTGTGTCTGATCTATCCCCGCGCCTCTTATCCTCAGATGTAACAGCCATCATCTTCGTGGTGGCCAGTAGCAGTTACAACATGGTGATCAGAGAGGACAATCAGACCAACCGTTTACAGGAGGCCCTCAACCTCTTCAAGAACATCTGGAACAACAGGTGAAGACCCACAGATGCAACATCTGCATGTTTTCTGTCCCTCTGTAGAAGTGAAGTGGAAGAAATACTCCGATCCTTTACAGAAATAAAAGTACCCATACCACACTGTGAAAATACCCCACTACAAGTAAAAGTCCTGCATTTAAAACCTTACTTCTTTAAGTGTTATCAGCTAAATGTACTTGAAGTCTCAGAGAAATGTTTTCTTCTTGTGTCTCTTCACACAGACACAGTTTGTGTGTGAAGTTCATGCTGTTTTGTTGTCTTCAGGTGGCTACGGACCATTTCTGTCATCTTGTTCCTAAATAAACAGGACCTGCTAGCAGAGAAGGTGCTGGCAGGGAAGTCCAAAATCGAGGAATACTTTCCTGAATTTGCTCGCTACACCACACCTGATGATGGTGAGCAGTAGCACCACAGTTGTTATTACTTCCAGACACTTTCTGACCTCAGACATACATTAACAGGGAGGTGTGAACGTAGTTCACCATTAATGCTCAGCAACACTGTTCATAGCAGTAGCTGTACAAATACAGCTGGTCTCTTTCACCTTGTAAATATCTCCTTTTGAAACGGCGTCTTTATTTCAGGACGTTATCTAATTATTGTTTGTAAAGTAGGGTGACCAGACTCCCCACACTGCCTCAAAGAGTCCCAGCTGGAAACTTGTCTCTGAAAAATGTCCCAGTTTTACAGCACCTGTGCCAAACATGCCCCAGTTTTTTTAAAATCCCTTGCTCGTCGCAATGATAGTTTCCTGAGCATGCAGAAACAGCCCTGTGCTTCTACAGGGATACACCAACACACGGGGATAGTTCTGCGTTTTGTGTGAAGTCACGCTCTTTTCTTTTGTTTTTCTCCACATTAAAACAGCTGTGCAAATACCAGCACAAACTTGCTATTTCTCCAAAAAACTAGATCTGTGAGAGACAGTGCATCTAGCCTCATTGACCACAAGAGGACATCCTTGACTTTGAGAGTTATTTACTTACTAATTAACTTTTTACATAATTACTCTCATCATAATGTATACCTGCTTACTACTGAATGCCCGAAAAAGCCAGTTTCCATGCTGGTTGTTGTATGATCTTTCATGTTTGCACAGCCCCCACCTGGAGGACTTTATGTCATAAGAAATGTGGTTTCTTTCTCCTCTTTCAGCGACACCAGAGCCTGGAGAAGATCCGCGTGTTACAAGGGCAAAGTACTTCATAAGAGATGAATTCCTGGTGAGTGCAACAGGCATAGGTTTATTTTTGTGCTTTGTAATATGCAAACTGTAAAAGGCAAGTCTGGTAACAGTGTATATTGTTTGTTATTGTTAACTAATAACAATAAACTGATGCCTTTAACAAGTATTGTTATAATAGTCTGATACTATCTTATCTCTCTACTATATACCTCAAAATCTTTCATTTATCGCACAGACCTGCTGCTGTCAATCATTTTAGGAAACAATTTGACTTTTTTTATGAAACTTTAAATTTGTTGTGACATGTTTATTTTAAAGTATCTACAGGAAGAACCAATGAGCTGAGACACAGACAGGGTTGGAAAGTGTTGAGTCAGTTTCATGGGAGTTGTTGACAATTCTATTGGCTTAATATGGTATGACCATTAATGCGTCTGTGCACTGTACTTGTTTGCTTTACATCATCTATTTTGAAGTGCTCCTGGAGAAAACCTCACCAGTCAATCAGAAACTGTCATGTTTGTCGTATAGTTGGTGATGTAGTTTCTCACTTTTTCCTTTCTCCATCTACAGAGGATCAGCACAGCAAGCGGGGACGGGAGGCACTACTGTTACCCCCACTTCACCTGCGCCGTCGACACGGAAAACATCCGCCGTGTCTTCAACGACTGTCGAGACATCATCCAGCGGATGCACCTGCGGCAGTACGAGCTGTTGTGATGGGAGAAAAAACACATCGGACTATGAAAAACCCTGAACCCTGAGTCTCTGAACTCCCCTCTTACACAGGAGGGTGCGAGCTCTTGTGAAGGAACAGGGGCCAAAACACACACGCACACGCACACAACCACAACCACACACACACACACACACACACTTACAGTAAACACACCCTGAACCTAGAACTTCCCCTGATGCAAACTCCATACCTGCAGTAGACAGAGCTATTTTGATGGAAGAGTTTTAGGGGCTAACGCCTAAACAGACTCTGAGCCCAGCATAGTCCCAGCTCTCAACATCATATATCGACCCCTCATACACGTTACCCTCACCTTTCTAGAAGCCCAGAGCGGCCCAGTCTGGACTGTACTTCCTGCAGTGAGGGGATTGTGAGATTCCCTCTTGTTGAGGTCGGGATGAAAACTGAGCGAGCTGCTACTTCAGTGCAACTGGGAAAGAGATGACTCTTGAATTACTGCAAATGGAGAATAGACATGTCACAACAGATCAGCTGAACACTGTATCTAACAAAAAAAGCACTGTGCTCAGGACTCAAATCCTTCCTATCACTTACACACATCCATAAATCCGACCACCGGATCTGCTCTCACACAGAAACGCATCACACATGCTTTTTACTGGACTGCACAACAGGCTGGTTGAGCTGTCGGCTGATTTATCCTGGCACCGTGCTTTGAGATTAAGTGACTGCGCAGACTAAGTGGACCAGGGGTGTTTTGTGATCAGTCGAGGCAGCAGGGGGGCAGGGGTTCACAAAAACAGGATAGACTACGATGTGAATTTCTCTGATGGAGTCTAGACACGTTTGACAAGAGAAGACAGTCCTTCGACTTCTCCACAGAACTGTTTTGCCACCTGACTTTGCCTTGTTGGTAGTGGAGCAAAGCGTGCGGAGGACACATTGAGTTTAAAACAAAAAGAAACAAAAAAATAACTTTTATGGAGCTTAACTAACGGAGGGCAAAATAAAAGCATCCTTCTACAGTACAGTACCATATAAGTTGAAGAGAACTCTCATCTTGTCATGATTGACCCTGTTTTACTGTCTCCACAGCTGTTTTTGTCTGTGTAGACTTTTGTGCCATTGTGCCATGTGCGCTCTCTTTCTTTATCTTTACTCTCTCTGTCTCTGTCGTTCTCTCCCTTTTTTCACGCCTGTTCTTTCTCCTCTGATGATTTTACTCCCCCTCCCCCCTTCAATTTCTCCCTCACTCCTCGTCCTCACCATCACCTTCATCTGCACTTCTACCTTCCTGGCAGTGCTCTTTTGTTTTAAGAGAAAATAAAATATAATAATCCTGGAATATTAAAAAAGAACAACAACAAACAGGACACTAATTTCTTTTCTTTTTTTTCTCGTGTGGTCAAACACCTCTCTGCCATTCCTCCATCTTTCCTCTTCTCTCCTCCCTCCCCGACCTCTTGCTCCTTTGTATGTCTGTCTTCACATTACTGCTGAACTATTATTCTTGTACAGACTGTAAAATGTATTATTTTGTACAACTTTATTGAAAAAAATAACTTTTAGAAGATCCCTGTGCCTTGATCACGACTGTACGTGTGTAATGAGCTAAAGTGGGTGTCATACTGCGCTGTATAGCTTGGCCAATCCCCTCCTAACTCCAAGCCTCCCTCTCTCTCTCTATCTCTCGCTCTCTCTCTCTAGCTATGTATCTCTCTCTCTCTTTGTCTCTCTCTCTCCTCCGGCTCTCCGTCCTCTCTCTCACGCTCTCTCTCTCTGCTGTTCTCTCTCTCTCTCTCTGCCACCCTCTCTCTCTCTCTGCCGTCCTCTCTCTCTCTCTCTGCCGCCCTCTCTGCCACCCTCTCTCTCTCTCTGCCGTCCTCTCAGCCTCTCTCTCTCTCTCTGCCACTCTCTCTCTCTGCCACTCTCTCTCTCTCTGCCACCCTCTCTCTCTCTGCCACCCTCTCTCTCCTCCTCTCTCTCTCTCTCTGCCGTACTCTCTCTCTCCTCCGTCCTCTCTCTCTCTCTCTCTGCCGTACTCTCTCTCTCCTCCGTCCTCTCTCTCTGCCACCCTCTCTCTCTCTCTGCCGTCCTCGCTCTCTCTCTCTCTCTCTCCTCCGTCTCTCTCTCACGCTCTCTTCGGGGACGGAGGACAACCATTCGTAGCTTTTGTAGTTTTATTTCTCGCCCCTATTCTCTCTTTATGATTTAAATGTCTATTTTTGAATCCATATACCCCAAAAAGATAAATATATGAAATGTATATGGGTTTTAAAAAAAGTATTTTATTAGAATCAAATGAACCTTGACAAATTGTACACTTGATAGTGTGCGTATTGCTATAACTTAAATCCTTTCAACTGAAGTTGTGTTCAGGTTTCTTTTCTTTTCTTTCGTTGACATCTGTGAAGGACATTTTGAAGGGTTACAGAGGAGATGACGGGTGCAAAACATTGCTTGTTTCTACACCTCTTATTCTTTTGCTTAAAAAAAAAAAGGACAAAAAATAAATAAATTTCAGTTTATTTTCGGATGAGGGGGGTCCTCCTTCCTAGCCTTGCAGAGCAGAGGCAGCCTGTACAGTATCAGCATCTCCTTTCAGTGCCCTAGTCTTCATTTAATGTGTACATCAAATATGGGTCTCTACTCTCTGAACAGACGCTCTAAGAAATAAAGTTGTTTTTTGGTGCAGACAGCAACAGGTCTGTGATTACACATGTAAACACTCACAGACACGGGCAACACTACTCTCTACTTTCTCATTTACAGTACGCTGTATTTCTGCAATCTTGTTCCTAAATGTTCATCAGCCAGAAGGGTTGTAAATCCACGCTAGAGGAAGTGAAGTTTCCTGTTCGCTTACCAGTCATTTCCTCTACAGATATGCAGCGTATGTATTTATTGGGACAACCATGGAGGTTGTAAAGCCAGTTTCTGATAGGAGGGCCTTCGGTTTTATAAGTCAACAATGTGGAAATTCAGGTTGAACGTGAAATAGCAAAGTCATAAAGGTTTAACTGGTGAGCCTTTGTCCTGCAGTTGGCTCCTCAGTGAATCCCTGAAGAGAAAAATGTAGAGTGAACCGGTTCTGAGTATCCAACTTCATACTGGAAAAACAAAGCCTGATACCTATTATTATTTTTACTTTTCATCCCTTTTATACACCCCAAAGGAACGTTTTGTGCCCAGGATGCTTGATATACATAGTGGATATTCACAAGTATCTAATCTCTAAGTGTTTTATAGCCCGGCTGAATTTACAAATACAACATTTTCCTTGTTAAAATGCTCTATTTGATGCTTTTTGGGGGCAGTTGTGCTTAATGTACAGGAGCTAATTCCCTCTGTTTAGTGGGCCAACAACTTTAGTGAAGTTTCAGTTGATGCGGAGGTAAGTAGAACATTACATCATTTTGTTTTGGTGTGAATTGTTGCTTTAAGTATACAGGAAAAGATGCAACAAAAGCACCGCCCTTACATTAATTTTCTTTGACATGTAGAGTACGATGGCAGCATTATTTCCCCCAAGGATGAAAAAACATCTGTATATTAAATTAAATATAAACTTTAGACTGCAATTTCCTGCTGATGGAACACTGTTGGACGAGTCGACAATGAAGACATGTCTTTAATATGAAATTAAACTAATAACAATATCGAAACAATATATATATATATGTGATTTTAGGTTCTACCAGGGAACTTCTCATGAGGAATGTTGTGCCAGAAAAGACATGCGAGTGTTTTTTTCTTCTTTTTTTAAAGGAGGATTTGATGCTAAGTCTCCTTAGCAGGGCCGGAGCTGCTTATGAGGACATTATGATCGTGTCCTAAATCATTTTGGGGTATTACAATTAAAACATAGCATAGTGGATATTTTATTGGCTGGTTCCATTATTGTTTAGACTCGATTAATTTAAAAGTTACTACTTTTAGGCCCAACTAAATAATCAAAGGCTTAAGCATTTCTCCCATGGGTGGAGAAGACTTAGAAACAGAACAGTCAAGTTGGGAAATACAATTTACAAAAAGCCTAACTAAACGGTTGATGGAATAAACAAAATAAAAAATGACTGAGTAAAAAGGTTACCCAAAAATATACATTTGTCCAAATCAAATCACAATGTTAGTCAAAGACATAGATCATGTAAAACATGTGGAAATGTTAGCGTTTGGAGGACTATCATGGCTTCAGTATTTCTGAAATACTGTCTACGTCACTGGTTAATATTCTTTCTGATTACTTTATCAACGTAGTGTTTCAAAGTGCTGCTCAGTCTCAGTCTCACACTGGTGCATGTTGGGGTGTCTTTGTCACCGTTAATGTGTATGAATTTAGAGATTTGTCTTCGAGGTGTGAACGTTTGTTTTCGCAACGGTCAAGTAACCACGTGACATTTCGCAGCAGCCCGGCCCCTCGCGTGACGTCGTCCTCCTTCCTTCCCGTCTCTTCGTTGCTAGCAGAGTTAGCACTAGCACGTTAGCCTCTAGCAGCTGTCGGTGGCAGTCAGTCAGTCAGCCAGCCAGCCAGTCCGAGTGGTGGTGCATTTGCAATCATCACTC
The DNA here is from genome assembly GCF_900634415.1 of Cottoperca gobio. Taxonomy (NCBI): domain Eukaryota; kingdom Metazoa; phylum Chordata; class Actinopteri; order Perciformes; family Bovichtidae; genus Cottoperca; species Cottoperca gobio. The sequence goes on from NC_041361.1 coordinate 14,892,883, forward strand.
CTCCCTCCCTCCCGTAGATAGACCGTGGACAGCCGGGTTGTTTCTTCGGGAGCCAGCTGCTTCCCCTCCTCGGGCTACCTGCGGTAAAATATCGTTGTCCTCGCCGTCACGACAGGAAGAAGCTCTGGGACATGGCCAGAACAGAACAAGTCCTGGTGCTAGAGCCACACCACGAACTCAAATTCAGAGGTAACGTTGAACTAGAGGGCAGGGCCGGGGGGCTAGGTAGCTAACGAAGAAGCCGTTAATGACAACTATATATATATATTTCTGCATTAACCAGTTAACGTTTACTATTGTGTCGTTATTTGTTGCTGCTACTATTTAATTAGACGGACACTAGCTGGCTGTAAATTGTGTGTTGGACAGCAGTGGCGATGACAGGTGAAACGACACTGTGTGCGACGATGCTAACTATCTAACTAGCTAGGTAGCATTCAGCTAACCCAGTGCTAGCTGTCATTGCAGCGTCAGGGCAGGCCCGCCGTCCCATTTCTCTAATTTACTCATTTGCTCCCTATGCTTTGCCTTTTATTCTCTGACAGCATGTGAAACACCGTGATGTGATCTAACACTTGATATACGCCTTCTTCTCGATGTTGTTGCGAACGCCCGGCTGCCAAGAAGTGACTATATTCTAGCAATTTCTAAATCAGGATGTCATTGCTCTCCCGTATTAACATGCTTATTTCACAACATAATAAGCTAGCAAGCTGTGATTGGGAGATTTACCGTTTTACTCTCACTGTGCAACCTAAATTCCTTTCCAGCTTTCCTATATCCAGGCAGAAAGATTGTGAAAATACAGACTGAGCTGGTATGCCAGGAATAATGGCTCCTTCTGAGATTTTGGGTGTGATATTGCTGTAGAAATGGGTCAAGTGATGGCCTAAGGTGATGGAATAGTAGCTGGTTGTTTCCTGATTGATTATTGCAGAGCTTTGAATGCAAAGATAACCTAGGGGAAGATACATACGCCCACTCACTTACTGATGCACAGTGTATCTGAAAAGAGCCGAAAGCACAGTGAGGTTATTTGTCCAACACACAGTTTAAAAAAAAAACCAAGGTTCAGTTTCCAAAAGAGGTTGAATAATACATTAAACATGGTCAGACGGTGTGAAGGGCAATGCTGTGAGGGTGATCTACATGCTACTCAAGCAACAAGAAAACATAGAAGTAAGTTTTCTACAGTGTCAGGTTTTGGCTGAGGGCGGGGCATGAATAATAAAGTAAAGGCTTTTGCTGCTCTTTCCATCGTTTTAATGTTTAATGGGCTCTGTTAATGCAGGATGTGTGGAGTCCCTCACAAACACTACTCATACATTTATCCTTGCTGACACACAATGTGTGTATACTCTATATCATACATGCCCACTCAGTTGTTTTTCTTAACCAGGAACCTAAGCCATGCACACAAATGACAAACAAACACCCAAACTAATAAATGTACATGCACCCTTGATTCAGTGCTGCTTCTCTGTGTCCTTCTCAGGCCCGTTTACAGATGTCGTCACTGCCACTCTGAAGCTCACCAACCCCACAGAGAGAAATGTGTGTTTCAAAGTCAAGACAACCGCGCCTCGCAGATACTGTGTGCGCCCAAACAGTGGCATCATTGACGCTGGAAACTCCGTCAATGTTTCTGGTTCGTAAACATTTTTGCATCTTCTGGCAACATTGGTGCAAAGCCCGGTCAAAGTTCAAAACCCACAGAATGGTTTTCACGTCTTATTCAGAGAGTTCTGTGATACTGATGCAATCAGATGTCTGTATTTTTGACCTAGTGGCTTAATAATGTGATTATCTCTGGTTGCTTTCAGACAATATGTCTAAATTAGGGCTAGGTATTAGGTATCTGAGGAAAAAATCACTACATTTGTGGATCGAATGGCCGAGAAAAAGGAGGCATTTATTGATAATTTCACCCAGCAGCAACACAAACATGTTTAGAAAATGGTATCATTTTTCTTGAATAGAAGGAGAAAACTGTGTTAAAGCTATATCAAGCCACCAGCCAGCATGTATTGCATTTCGGCACCAAAATAAATCTTCTACCAGTCATTGTACATCAGTAGAGCTGTTAGAAATATTGTTGAAAAATCACCAGGAGGCATATCTGTATAATCTTTACAGGTAACTACAATCCCAACAAAAATATATTTTTAAAACCTGCTTATTCTCATCACATTCCAAATAGTTTTAGAATAAAAGAAGAATTGAGAATGATAACATAGTTGTGTTGTTAAATTGAAGAAATATCATTACATCAAATAAATATTCACACCTATCATAACATATAATTAGTATTTGTAATGAACCTCGTATGTTTTATGGATATTGTAATATTTATTTTCCCCTCAAAGCCCATCAGTCTCCCTGCGAGGTTTGACGGTGATTTCAGGGGGAAGCCTCAACAGCTCAGTAATGTCTAAAAGCTCTAAAAGACAGTTTTAGTAATTAGAGTTCTTTGAATGAAAGCAGTCCTACGCCTCTAGCGTCTGCATTACTGTCATGGAAATCAAAGTGATCATCTGAATTCCTAACGTCCATTACAGCAGAATCATTGGACTCTTCAGTGAATAAGTAAATGATTTTCCAGGCAGTTCAGTGTAACCAAAATCATAAACCTGACTGATGTCTTTTCATTTGCAGGTTGCATAATAGTTGTTATGGTCCAATACAGGAAGTTACTCTTTCCCTAATGTTCTTGCTCTCCATTCTGTTATTGTTTTGGTCCACAGTTATGCTCCAGCCGTTTGACTACGACCCCAATGAAAAGAGTAAACACAAATTCATGGTGCAGTCCATGCTGGCTCCCTACGACATGACTGACATGGAAGGAGTTGTGAGTAGAGCATAAGATATGATTTGTTGTTTTATATTGTTGTTGATATACTTTGTTATTCCTTACACTATGTAACTGTGGACCCCGAGTTGTTCTTGTTGAACCACACTGTAGGCACTTTCATCTTTCCGATGAACTACCTGCAGCTGAACTCTTGAATAGTGCCGTTTACATGTGTCTGTCCCATTTTGCAGAAACTGTTTGGAAACATTTATAATAAAAGTCCCAAATCTCAAAATGTGATTCTTATAGATCAGGGGTGTCAAACATACAGTCCGAGGACCCGAACCAGCCCGCCAAAGAGTCCAATCCAGCGCATTAGATAACTTCGCAAACTGTAAAACTTGCAGAGAAGTCATTAATTCCAATTTTGTAAATCAAATGCACTGCTTTTTCTTATTTTCACCATTGTGGCTCGTGCTGTCCTCAGAGTAGCGGACCCCATGCTCGATATGCTTTTAAAGATCCCACATACTTACGTTCAGGCTCGGCTGCTGTCCATGCAAGAGCCTGCTAGTGTAAAGGTCAAGGTTTCTTTTAAAATGGACCAGTTCCTATTTCTTCACAGAGGTAAATGGGAAGCCAGTGTGCTTTGTCTTTATAGCCCCTTGCAGTGCTCAAAGAATATAATATTCGGCGCCACTATCAGACTCATCATGGTGAAAAACACAGAGAAGATGAATGAATGGTTGGCAGGTTGGAGGAAACATCAGTCTGTTTTTAGTCGGAGCTGAGAGATCAGCGAGACATCTCAGTCTTGTTAATGGATTGTGAACATTTTCACAATGAACTTCTTTACACGATAAGAAAGGGAAACATTTAGAGGGTTTGTTATTTATAGGTTATTATGTAATAGTTTTAGTGGTTGGCCCACTTGAGATCAAATTGTGCTGTATGTGGCACATGAACTAAAACTAGTTTGACATCCATGTTCTAGATCATTTCCTGTGAAGTAAAGACTTGTAATTACACGAAAGATGAACAGAACTAATCTGATGCTAAAGAGTCTTGGTATGAACTCTCACGGTATTTTCTTCCTGTCTGTCTCGATGTTCTTGCCCACAGTGGAAGGAGGCGAAGCCTGACGAGCTGATGGATTCAAAGTTGAGATGTGCATTTGAGATGCCACTAGAAAATGACAAAACTGTAAGTCTAACTCTTTGGTTGATGGGCATTTCATGTGCTACTGTAAGCATTCAATCATTAAGTGTCGGGTGTAGGTTCACAAAAATCACATTTTCCCACATTGTCTCATGTAGTTAAAAATAATGCAGACTAGATTTTAAAGAATAAAATCCGATTCACACTGCATGTCTCCTTAGAGTTAATTCTTTTATCTGTTGCTCAGTGTGTTCTCGGTCTGGTACCCATCAGCAACACATCACTGTATCACCCATTACATGCTTTTTGTATGATTTATTTGAGTGAACTTTCATCTCACTCCCTTCCACGTCTCTGCATGTCTCTTCATCCCCCTTCCTTCCTCTCGCCCACCCTCACTCTCTCTCCACAGCGTGAGAGTGAAACCAACAAAACTGTGTATTCCTCTACCTCCTCTGTTAAGACTGAGCTCTCCTCGCTGCCCAAGTCCGCCAGTGCCTCGCTGGATGACGGAGAGGTGAAGAAGATCATGGAGGAGTGCAAGCGGCTGCAGATGGAGGTGCAGAGGCTACGGGAAGAAAACAAACAGATCAGGGTGAGAGGCACAAAAACAAAGAGGCAATCCGTCTGCGTTTTCTTTCAGCCTTTATCATACACAGAAAGAGCTTCATTCTCAAACGTGTTGTCTACTGTTTGAAAGATAAAACCATCTGACATAAAATACAAAAAAACAAATGTATTTTAATTGAAATGACGGCCATTATAGAACCAGAGGTAAACATTTCTTTCGTAGACTTACACCGTGTGAGACTGAACCAGTTTCTCTGAAAATCATTCCAGTCATTGTATGAATGGTATTATTTTGTTCTTTTACTCTTCAATACAGCAAAAATCAAATCTGTCTTTTATATTTTCTGATATCATTGTGACCTATAACACATTCAGCACCAGTGCCAGGAATAATGTTCTCTCTTTCAGGGGTGAGTGCAACAACCTCTAAATCAGGGTTCTCAGCGGGGCGGAAGCAATATCTTTGAAAGGGGGTGTTTTTGGGGGGGCGTTTGTTTTATAGGCTCTGCTATGTTGTTAAATCTAAGATTTGAACAAAAGAGCGAGGCAAAGTCCTTGTAAGTGTAAATTTACGTGGCAATAAACCAAATTCTGAATTGATTCCGACCAGTGTTCAGGCAACTTGGTGTTGTTTTTACATTTTTATTTTGCTGAGCGATAAAGTGCTGCTTTAAAAAACAACATCACCCCCTCAGCTGCCGCTGCTCGAAAGCATGAATGTATTCCGAAGGATACACCTTGAACACCGTGTTATGACGTGGTTACAGATTTACAAGAGCGGTGCTCCGCTGACCAGCCTCCAGACACACACCCTGTAACACTATTCAATTCAAGTGGCTTTATTGACATAACTGTATACAAAAGTCTACAACGTTGCAAACGCACATTAACACAAACCAAACATAATAAATATAAGTAAACAATTTTCTAAAACAATATTCAAACCAGACACCTGCCAGCTGCGCCACAGTAACGCCATCAGCCGGCTTGATTCCAGCTGGGACAGCATTAATTTTTTTATATGCCAATAAGTGCTGTAGGTACGTGACGTGTGACCCGCGCAAAAGTAATAAGATACATTTGTATTTTCATTTATTTTTGCTTTTTCCCGCAAACAACATATAGCTTATCTGAGAAATGGCACAGAGTAAAACGAAATGCCGCCAGTATTCTGAATGTGTGCCTTGCCCCGCCAATGCACAACTTCTGATGTGCTTATTGTGCAAAAAGGTTTCCTCAAACGAGGCCATGAAACCCTCATCGTCTCCAGGAGCACCTTATCAAGATGCACCCGGAGAAAGCACACAAGGAGCGTCCCACCAGCCAGAGTGACGGCGTGTTACTGGTGTCATACAACATTTCCCCGCTCATAGCTAAACGTGGACAGCCGTTCACAATCGGAGAGAAGTTGGTGCTCCCTGCCATCAAAGAGGTCATCTCTACGGTGATGGAGCGTGATCCCACACAGGTGCTGAAATCGCTCCCACTCAGCAATGACGCCCTGCTGATGGCCTATGTCCGCTATAGCGCCTCCAACAGTAAGGAGAAGGCTGAGGAACTCTTGTTTTCAAAATATCTCGAAACGAGTCAAGGGCCAGACCATTTTTAATGCGCTTCATGCGTATCCGGAGGAGAAGTCAATTCCCATTAGCAACATCCTGGCATGCGCCACTGATGGTGCCCCCTCCATGGTTGGCAGGTACCGTGGCTTCACCGCTCTGCTGAAGGAGCAGGTCCCCGCACGTCCTCGCAGTCAACTGTGTCTTGCACCGCCACAACCTAGTGGCCAAATCTAAAACTCCAGCTCTTCGCGATTCTCTTAATATTGCAGTCAAGGCAATAAACAAAATAAAAGCCCGTGCCCTGAATGACAGACTGTTCCGACAGCTGTGTCAGAAAAATGATGAGACATGTGAGCGTCTTCTTCTCCACACTGATGTCCGCTGGCTCTCAAAATGAAACTGCCTTGCTCGTTTTTGTGAGCTGTTTGACAGCATCGTGGAGTTCCTGGGGCAGGTTGATGCAGATCTCGGGGGGGAAAAGGTGTTGTCCAGCCGCTGCGACATCATGTACCTTGCAGACTTTGTTGAAACGGTCACACTAAAGCTGCAAGGAAATGGCATAACCCTGGTCCAGTGCAAGGCAGTCCTCCACAGTCACCTCCAGGCTGGATCTGTACAGGCAGAGCATGAGCAGCTGACCATAGTGATACTTAATTTCAGAAACATCACTAAATAGATATAATAGGCCCGCTGTTATTACAATTACACTAATATATTTTATTTCTATGAATACTTTATGTTGTAATGTTTATTATATTGAAAATATAGGCCCAGAGTGTAATATGTGAACGAATCTTTAAATGTTTTTATTCAGGAAAATGAATCTACAATTTCAGAACTTAAAGCTAACATAATCATCAAATATTTTAGTACATTTTTTTATTTAACTCATTAAGTATTCTAGCGTCCAAATACAAAGAACAAGCAATACAATAACCAATTTAAAATGGAATCGTATGGTCTGCATCGAGAACGATTTGCTGGTTATACTCATTGCTGGTGTCTGAGGCACTTACCAATGACCGCCTCCTCATTACATCGACCAAATGTATTTATAGAGCCCAATATCACAAATTATACATTTGTCTCAGTGTGCTTTACAGACTGTACAGGTTACGACACCCTCTGTCCTTAGACCCTCGCATCGCACAAGGAAAAACTTCCTAAAAGAAACCCCATAATTAAAGGGGGAACATGTTAGAAACCTCAGGGAGAGCAACTGAGGAGGGATCCCTCCCCCAGGACGGACAGACGTGCAATAGATGTCGTGTGTACAGGATAAACAACATAGTACAAATACAACATCCATGTGACAGAAATGATGACACCTGATGGATGATTAAGGCGGACATGGAGATCCGCTTCAAGGACCTCCTGGACCTCGATGTTCCCGTCTGGGTGGTGCAGCCCTTTCAGGCAGACATGAACAAATGCGAGCCCGCTATCCAGGAGCATCTTATCGACATTCAGATGAGGCCCAGGCTACTTTCCTCACCTCTGGCTGGGGCAGCATGTGGGTCAAATATGCCGAACGTTACCCAGCTCTCTGGGAGAAGATCAAGCTGCTTCTTCTTTCCTTTCCCACAACATATCTGGTTGATCAGGGATTCAGCCAGGTCCTCCACATGCAGTCCAAGTACCAGAATCGCTTGGACTTGATGGCCTCCGGCGCACTACGGCTGAAACTAACTTCTCTGCAACCCGCAGCGAAGAAACTGACTGAGAAACACCAAGCGCAGGGCTCACACTAACTATGAAAGCAAGTTAGCTTTTTTCTTTTTAAAGTTGAGAGGAATCGTTGCTATTTTCCAGTAGCCTCAGACTTGTTCCTTTTTGTTGGCTGCTCGTGCAAATTGTTTTGCATTTCTGTTAGACCGCTGTGTTTAACACCAATTAAAGGTTGAATGTCTGACCCGTTTCTGATTGGCTGCAGTCTATAACACCGATTTTAAAGTTTGATTCTCAAACTTCTTACCGTTGCATTTGTTTAACACGGCTTGTGATTGGACATTTCTGACAGTACTTTAAGGCCGCAATATTATACCTGCTTTCAACAACGCTCTGAGCGCGTTTGTGTGTATGCTGAGCTGCTCTGACAGTATCTCTGACTCTGTCGTTCTCAGGAGGACGACGGGCTGCGGAAGAGAAAGGTGACCTCAATGGGCGCTCCTCACTCTTCTTCCTCCTCCGCCATGGCGACCTCGGCCATGAGGGACGAAGGCCTAAGCACCCGCGTCCTGGCGCTCTGCGTGCTCTTCTTTGTCATTGGAGTCATCATTGGCAAGCTGGCCCTGTAGAGACACAGACAGACAGAGCACAGTGACGGACGGACGGCGTGCTCGGGAGGACACGTGTCAATGACGGCAACGGGGATGTCTTATGGGTTTATGTTGGTTTCTCTTTCTTTTCTGTTTTTTTGTTTTAAAATATAAAAGGCAATATCACAATGGTTTGTCTGGATGGAAAATAATTTAACGTGTAAAAAAAGAATGAGGGAAGGCGATCCCAAGTTAAACCATGAGTGCAAGTTTTTGTCACAGGTCTTGCCTTTCTTTTTGTTTTTTAAATACCACCTCTGATCTGTTCTTTCCGTCCATCCCTCCTTCCTTAAATGATCTTCCGCAACTTGCACAGGTAACAGTTAGTGGTGTGTGTGGAAGTGGCTTCACGCTGGCTGAATGTCTAAAGTCTTTCATTGATTCTTTATTGATTCTTAAGTCTTCAAGTTCCTCACTCACTTTGTCTATAAGAAAGATCTAACACTTCTCTTCTGATAATCTCTCTTCCACTTATTACTGATAATCTGCAAGGAGAGGTGAACACACGTGATCAGTGAAAGACTTTTTTTCTAGATTCAAACTCAATGTAATGTCTTCTAAACAGTATGTGGTAAAAACAAATGTGAGCCAGTAGAAGCTGTGTGTGTGCGTGTGTGTGTGTGCGCGTGCGTGTGTCTTCTTGATTTCGACTGCGTGTGGATGTTTTTATGTGAGGAGACCACAAATGGTGAAATCGCAGGCTGTTTTAGAATGAAGGAAGAGGGGTGGTTTGAAAACAAATCTGTCATCTGAACAGATTTCCTGCTTGCAACAGAAAAATGGGGGTCTTTGTTGAAAATTCAGATTAGAACTTGATCATTTTTGTTGCTGGTCAGACCTGGAAATCTGTAGAAATACAATTTGTTTTTGGGTAATTTGTAAAATGATAACCTTGTAAAGTCAAGAATACGATAAATAAATTCATGCTGCACAGTGATCTAGTTAAAAAAACAACTAATTTAGTTCAAGACATCAGATTTTCCCAGTTAACACTTTAATTTTCCTAATAATTCCTTCTTCAGGTTGAGAGACAGGCACGAGACAAAAACAACAATCTTCCCCCTTAAAGCAGTGAACTTGTCACGCAAAACCATCTCGGACATTTTCAATATATAACATACAGTATGTAACAATAGCTTTGGCCACCTTGTTTAATTTTGGCCATGGAGTATTGTATTTGCGTCCTCTAGTGTATTACAGCAGTTGTTTGCTTTTTTCTTTCTTATATTATCACGTAGCCACGATGCTTCTGTTGTTTATAATATTCACATGCACTATATTCGAGTGTCCACTCTTCAGTCTGCATGAAATGACCTGGATTTATTATGATTATTAATTTTTTGAGTGAAGTTATATTGGCAAAACAAAAAAAAATACTGTCTTCTCAAAAGGGACCATCTTGAGTCTGGTTTATCAGTATGTGTGTGTGTGTGTGTGTTTTGTTTCCTTTGGATTATCTTTTTCTTTTGTTTGGTGTCGGGCTCCGGTGGTCGTGAGATAACTGAGACAACACAGCTGTATTATCTCGGCTGTCACATGACCATCTAAGCAGGTTGTTAAAGAGAAAAAAAAGAATAAATATCTGTATTTTTCGTTGCCTGAGGGAGCTTGGGGAGCAGAGAAGTGGGAATGCGGGCGGCTGGGACGAGGACTGACCTGTGAATACACTACATTAAAGAGAAAAAAAGGCATCAGCGCTTCAGATCACACATGCAAAGATACAGTCACAACAATGTAATCTCACAGTAATTGGATACTCTTTTGTATGTACATAAAAATAAAAGGACTTAAAAAGATAACTGGCAAAGTTATTAACATACTGTAGTAAAGGAAGAAAATAATTAAACAACCACCATGGATCATGTAGCATCATAATGAATTAAAATACATATACCCCCAACTGTCTGCTTCTGTGAAAAGTTTACTCTTTTTTTCTTCATTTAGTTTAGATTCGACCAGAGACTGTAAAGTGTGTGTGTGTGTGTGTTAACTCAGTTTGTAGTAAAGAGCCACTAAGCCAATGCACTTATTAAAGGTCATGCAGTACTGAAACACAATGAAAATATATTAAACTGCTCTTAATGAATTTAAGGCAACTGATCCTTGACTTGTTTTCAATCCTTTTTAAAAATCCTTTTAGATCCCCTCCCGACTTGCTATAGGACATAAATAAGAATTATTTGATATGAATGATTTTTTTAAAAAGATGTAGGTTCTTGGATCAAAATTCTAGTCATTGAAAAATCATCTACAAATGTATTCTCAGTGTACTTGCACTGGAGGCTTCATACATCCACATCACATGAGTGTAAGCTTCAAGTTGTGAAGTGACAGATCCTGCTTTAGAAGTGGCTGACAAAGATTTTTAGATACATTTATATATTTAGAAAGATATAAGTCAGTGGCAGGTGAGGTGAAAACTTAAATTCAGACCCTGAGTTTGAAACTGCAACAACGTTCTGCACAGTGAAGCTCAAATATTCCAAGTGAAGCAAAATAGCGTTTTGAGTGGAGGGGGTCTTTAAAGCCGTCAGTGATGATAACGCAGAAGATCAGCAAATTCCAAGTTCACATATATAATATGGTAAATATCTTAAGTTTGGAAACCTAAACTTTGCAAAATCTTGTTCTTTTATTTTTATTTTTTACTAGATCTTAGTGAAATAAGCACATAAATAAATCCAGTATTCTTGATTATGAGCATACTTTAATGATACAAAAAAGAGCATTTTCTTTTGTATATTATTACTCAATCCAGCCTTTTATTATGCATACCTTTGTGTGCTGGATGTATTCTGACAGCTGATGGAAAACACCTGCCATGACCAGTGACAAACCTTATTCTTTAGAGTGACGTTTAGTCTCTTTTTGTTCTTGTTTTGTGTCCCTTTGTAGTCATTTTATGTCTTTTTTTGGATGTTTTGTCCCTTTTCATAGTCAGTTCTGGGTCTCTTTGTGTCTCTTTGTGGTCGTTTTATATTTCTTTGTGATCATTTTGAGTCTCTTCCTGGTTGGTATGTTTCTCTCATGGATGTATTTTTATCCATGGTGTCTGTTTGAGTAACATTCTTTACAGGCGAAGGTCAGAGGGGCCCCTGACACTTTTGGCTTGTGCCCAGTATGCATCAGAGCATTACGCTCCCAGACTGCAGGGTTACTTGTAGGTTCCTAGAGTCTCTAAGAGTACAATGGGAGCCAGAGCCTTCAGCTATCAAGCTCCTCTCCAGTGGAACCAGCTTCCAGTTTGTGTTCGGGAGGCAGACACCCTCTCCACATTTAAGAGTAGGCTAAAGACTTTCCTTTTTGATAAAGCTTATAGTCAGGGCTGGCTCAGGCTTGCCTTGGATCAGCCCCTAGTTATGCTGCTATAGGCTTAGACTGCCGGGGGACATCCTCCCTGCTCTCCTTCTCTTCCTCTCTCCTCAACTCTCTCTCTTCTTCTCCCTCTCTATCTGTATGCATTTATGTAAATGTATGTTACTAACTCATCATCCGGGGCATCATCCCCAGAGTTTCTGTGTCTCATGTGGCAGGTTGGCACTGATAAAGTTTACGTCAGGATCAGGAATCGTGACAGCGCCTGCTGCCCTGGTCCTGCTGGACACCGGGAAGCCTTTTTGACATTTTCCTGGATTCATCCAAACTTTCTCTTTTTCAACACACATCATTTCTGTCAAATGTTGTATTTGTACTATGTTGTTTATCCTGTACACACGACATCTATTGCACGTCTGTCCGTCCTGGGAGAGGGATCCCTCCTCAGTCTCTCCCTGCGGTTTCTTCAATTTTTCCCCCTTTAATTATGGGGTTTCTTTTAGGAAGTTTTTCCTTGTGCGATGCGAGGGTCTAAGGACAGAGGGTGTCGTGTCCTGTATAGTCTGTAAAGCACACTGAGACAAATGTATAATTTGTGATATTGGGCTATATAAATAAATTTGATTTGATTTGATCATCAGTAATCCAAAAATGGGCACAGAACAGGTAAAATCGAAAGTATGTTGAAATAAAGAATAAATAAACAAATAGATAATAAAATGATTCAGTAAGATCAGTCGGTCTTTCCAAGTTCAGTTCTGACTTGTGGTGGCCTAGTGGTCTGGTGGTACGGCTTCCAAATACAACACCAGATAGTTGAGAGTTCAATACCAGGGCTGCCACCATTGTGCCCCTGAGCAAGGCACTTAACCCTGAGTTGCTCCAGGAGGACTGTCCCTGTAGTTAGTTCACTGTAAGTCGCTCTGGATAAGAGGTATGCTAAATGACCTGTAATGAAAAAGTAAAGCGACACAGTAATGGTGAGTGTCCAGCAGGTGGGGACAGAGATCGACAAGCCCCACCCACCTCATAGGGCAATATGACGTCACCGGGCCTTTTCCAGGAAGTTAAAAAACGTCAACAATCAGGCCAGGGCGAAGTGTCAGTGTAGCCTAGCAGCGAGGTAGCTAAGCTTGCTTTCTCGTGTGTTTAGCAAATTTTTTGATTTTTTTTTTTTTATATAAATAGTGTAATTGTAGCACCCCAGATATGTCGTTGTTTGCTAAAATATTTGGAGGAGGAGGAGGAAAAGGAGGAAAGGGACCGAGCCCACAGGAGGCGATCCAGAAACTCCGAGAGACGGAGGACATGCTAACGAAGAAACAGGAATTTTTAGAGAAAAAGATCGATCAGGAACTGCAAATTGCCAAGAAAAACGGCACGAAAAACAAAAGAGGTGAGATACCAGGGCGTATGTTGTGATAGTGTCTACGCCTTTCGTGTCAAAGTGCCTGGTCAACAACCCTAAGCTAAATGTTAGCCTGTTAGCTAAGTTGGCTAACTTTCCCCAGCTGTCAGAAGTGTTGGCAGCTTCACCCACAGTCCTTATCACAGAGACAAGTAGATGTCATGTCGATGGTGTGTGATATTTGATTATTTAATGATTAATTATCTTTGACTTCTTTTTACTGAGGTAACGCTAGTCTTGACTTTTTCCTGTGATGGTCATTTTCTCGTCCGATTGATCAGTGGCCATTTAAAAATCAAAAAGGTGTGGCCCAAGCGGTTCTATTAACTGTTAGATATCCTACTGCAGATAGACTGGCAATAAAAATATTGCCTCAGTGTGTCAGGACAAGGGCTCAGCGTCGGAGTTGCACATGTTAAAAGGACGTGATCACTGTCAGAGGTGGGCGTGTTTGCACCTTGTTAAGAAGTCTGCATAGAAACCACAGCGGGTCCTACAGCTGCCTGACACACTGTTATAGAAGCTAATGGTGCAAGAAACAAATGCAAAGTATCACAATATTCACGTTGTTTACCAGTAATGACGGGCCACATGGAAACACAAGTATTACATTAAATAGAAGACCCCATTCTTTCTTTTTTTCTCGAAAGTATTTGTATTACTGGGTATGTAGGTACGGTATCCAACGGCACAACGTCAACACATATCTCCATGGTTCATATTTTCATGCAAAAAGATCAACATATAGGTTTATTTATGTCAGACTAACTGGACATCAACTAGAGCAAGGAAGTCAAACTGGTATGTTGATATGGCAAAGTTTGACATTTTGGACTGAGGCTGGCTGTAGAAGAAAGATGTGAATCTGGTGGGTTGGTTGTTATATTTATTGTGATTTTTACTTGTGTGTAAATGGGCTGATTTTTGGGCTGATGTCACTGCTAGACTATTGACCTAGACGTCACAGAAAATGAAGGATAAATCCTCTGGGATCATGAATAGATAAATGGTGCATAACATGGAAGTATGGGTAGTAGTTTTGAACACACCTGAAAAGCATGAAAGTGTTGATTAAGAATTTATTAAAATTGACCTGATGTGCAAAATCAAAGGCAATTAAAACCAGTAAGAAGAAAATTGAATAAAATAGTAATAAAGTTTACCAATAAAAAAAAAGAATAATAGGACTTAAAACCAATAAAAGAAGCAAGAATACAATGAAATAATAATTAAGACTGGCAAACCAGACTGCTGAAAGGCGCAGATAAAGAGGAATGTTTTCAGTTCAGTTTTAAATGGCGATAGCTGTGGAGAACATCTGATGTGAAGAATCACTCAAGGTTCATAAAGAAGTTGGTGTTACAATGCAGTGCATTAAAAGAAAAAAAGCTTGGTTTTGTACTTGGCTTGAATACTTTGTGTACATTGACCTTGCCCTAAGTATTTCCTCCTCCAGCTCCACAAAGGTTGACAGAATGAGTCAACGCTGCCTGTCTGATAGTTTCACTGCAGCAGGTGTGAGTTAGTGGTTGTGGTCATGTGACCACAGAGGCTGATTCATTTCTACTTTTTCCATCTCATCAGTGCCCGTCACAAGCTATAACTAATTGTCCTCCTCGTTGACCTGAAAGAGTGCAATATTTGCTGACTAACACTGTAAATGTTTAACCATTTATTCAAAGAAATCCTCATGATTCACAGTTTTACTTCACTGTCATTGAATGTCATTTCTACGCAGTCAGTCTATTTTTGTGACAATCCTTTAATGGTTTTTTCTGTCTTTTTGTCCACAGCGGCTCTGCAGGCTTTGAAAAGAAAGAAGCGATATGAGAAGCAGCTCGCCCAGATCGACGGCACGCTGTCGACCATCGAGTTCCAAGAGAGGCTCTGGAGAACGCCAACACCAACACTGAAGTGCTCAAGAACATGGGCTTCGCTGCCAAGGCCATGAAGTCTGCTCATGAAAACATGTAAGAGCGAGCACCCAGTCACTTTACAAGTGGACTGAAGTGAAGTGCAGCCCTCTGCTTCCTAATTGCCTTCGTGGGCGATCAATAGAAAGATTATGAGGCACATGCTTTAATTATATTTAAATGCAGAGGATTTGACCCGTATGAAGTAATACCTCCCTAATCCAAACCATCAACACCGGACGTTATCAGTGACAGGCTCAAAAGTAATATGAAGTATATGATCAAGACTCATACACATTTCCTAAATACTCCTAACTCTGCCAACTTATCGCTCGCTCGCTCTCTGTCTGTGTGTGTGTGTGTGTGTGTGTGTGTGTGTGTGTGTGTGTGTGTGCGTGTGCGTGTGCGTGCGCATGCTCTGTTTTACTCACATACGAATGCTTGTTGTTTCAGGGACATTGACAAGGTGGACGACCTGATGCAGGACATCACAGAGCAGCAGGAGCTGGCCCAGGAAATCTCCGACGCCATCTCTAAACCTGTCGGCTTTGGAGAAGAGTTTGATGAGGTGGGCGACATTTGTGAAGAGGACATGTTTTTATTCTGTGTTTAACATACGGTAATAAATGATGGACCGATGAAAACACAAAGTTCAGCACAATCCCAGAGACTGTCCAGCGTTGTTTTGAGACTCACCAGGTTAAACAGTTTGTTGACTTCTACGCGTCTTGAGTCATTACTTGGGCATTAAGTCTGCCTGGTGTCTGAATGGTCTGACTCATAGACCAACTTCTCCACAGTTGATGGTATTCACTCATTTGGGGACAATATGGCAGAAAGAATGAATACACTCTTTCTCCAATTCTCAGTCAACTAACTTGAAGTATTTTTGATTAAACTCTCAGCGAGACGTTTTACTCACCAAGTGTACAGACACACAAGATAAGGTGCAGATTATACCACGCGGGAAATAAAAAGAACATTTTATATGTTATCTGTATTTTCTTTACTAGGATCAATATCTTTGCGGTTTTGGTTTTGCATGAATTATTTAGTAATCCTCATCGTTTCTTTGTCAGGATGAGCTGCTGGCGGAGCTGGACGAGCTGGAACAGGAGGAGCTGGACAAAAACCTTCTGGAGATCGGGGGACCGGAGAACGTCCCCCTCCCCAACGTGCCTTCTTCTTCATTACCTTCCAGACCTGGTAAGAGCATTTTGAAAATCTGATACAAGAACTTTAAAGGAATAGTTCCTCACTCTGGGAAATATGGTTGTTAGCTTTCTGGCAGAGAGTTAGATGAGACCATTTTGCCGTTTTACGTGGGAATATTTCTCGGCTCTGCGCATTTTCTAAGTAACCAGAGGAGACTGGAGGAGTTTTTACTCCTCGCTGTTTGTGTGAGTTAAATGAAGGAGATATAAAACTTGTTAATTAGAGATGGTACACAGATCTTATGACCACTGGACAGAACCAGGCGAGCGGTTTCTTTATGCTTAGAAACCGTACAAACTAGAGACGCACCGATAAGGAATTTCAGGACCCATAATAATACAAGCGATAATTATCTGTTTGTTGTGGCCGATACCATAACAGATTATATTGATTTTACAAATGTAAAGACATATACTGTACATACATATTTTCAATTGAAACGTTTAAAAAAAGTTATTATAAATTAGTTTGTAATAACCTTAGTTTATTTTTTAATACATAGACTAATTAATAATCGACATTACTTATTGACAAGCGTGTTTTTCAAATGAAGCTTTGAATGTCTTTACGTGTGTGTGTGTGTGTGTGTGTGTGTCTCACCCCAATACATCCCATAATCCCCGTACACAACAGGGTCTTACTGCGATTCCTTGTCATCCACATTATTATCAAATGTAATTATTGTGTGATTTTCCACTATCGGAACAATAACAACGAATTAATTTTCATACTTATCGGCGAGTAATATATCGACCACCGATGTATTCTGCATCCCTGGCACGGACATGGCGATCAATCTTCTCGTCTAACTCTTCGCCAGAAGGACAATATTCATATTTTTCAAAATGTCAAATGTTTGCTTTAAGCTCAGCTGTTAAAGTAAACGTTTGAGGTTACTAACCTTTATTTTACCAGGATAGGTCTCATTGAGATTAAAAATCTCTTTCTCAAGAGTGTCCTGGCCAAAATAGGCAGCAGCACAGTTACAGACAAAAAAACCAATCACAATCACAACATTAATTAAAACATTTACAGACAGAGCGCTCTGCTTCAATGTGTTTGAGAGTCTCTGAGCTTCAGCTCATTCTGCAGCTGGTTCCAAGCAGCCGGAGCAGCGTAACTAAAAGCCCTTTTCCCAAGTTCTGTACGGACCTTTGGGACAGTTAAAAGAAACAAGTCCTCGGAGCGAAGCCGATACAGTCCACTGCATTTCCTACTAATGTAGATCCTTAGGTCTTGTGAAAGAGTACCCAGAATAGCTTTATAAATAAGGATGTGCCAGTGTTTCAGTCTACGGGAGGTCAGGGAAGACCATCCAACACGAGCATATAAGGTGCAGTGGTGCGTCAGGGTTTTGAGATTTGTTATGAATCTCAGTGCCCCGTGGTCGACGGTATCCAGAGAGCTGAGGCACTGAGACGATGCATTCATATAAACAACATCTCCATAGTCCAGCACAGACAGAAACGTTGCAGAGACTAATCTCTTTCTGGCCTCGAAAGAAAAACAGGACTTGTTTCTAAAATAAAAACCTCATTTTATTCTTAATTTTTTCAAAGGTTCTAAAATGTGAGGTTTAAAAGAAAGAGAATCGTCAGTGATAACAACAAGATACTTGAACTGAGACACAGATTCAATCTCAGAACCCTGTGAAGTGGCGATAGGAGGGAGGTTCAAGTGTTTGGTTTTTGCTTTCGAGATCATCATGAGCTTAGTCTTTGCAGCATTTAAAACAAGTTTCAAATCACGCAAGTTACATTGTACAATGTTAAAAGCAGTCTGGAGCTGACAGGTAGAGGCGGATCCTGGAAACCAGCTGAGATCAGTCTAACATGACCGTACCATTTCACTCCCATCTCTAACAACTGTTGTGTCTTTTCACCCCCAAAGCCAAGAAAGAGGAGGACGAGGACGACATGGAGGACCTGCAGCGCTGGGCGATGGAAGCCATGTAATCGCAGCATACCTGCATCAGAAAGGGAAGAAGAAGGAGCCAGGGGGAATGAATGGACTGATAGGATGTTGTGTATGAGTATATTTTTGTGTGTCTGATGACAGC
The DNA here is from genome assembly GCF_900634415.1 of Cottoperca gobio. Classification (NCBI taxonomy): domain Eukaryota; kingdom Metazoa; phylum Chordata; class Actinopteri; order Perciformes; family Bovichtidae; genus Cottoperca; species Cottoperca gobio. The sequence continues at coordinate 14,911,192 of NC_041361.1, forward strand.
TGACTTTATGTAACACTACGAAAAAGCGACAATGCTGTAGACTTTGTTTCCCCTGTCCCCTTCACAAATACAGAGACCCCTGTGTGTCAGGGGCTTTTATATTGAAGCTCTATCACCTAATATTTTTTTCCCCTCAATTTTAACACAATACTAGCACTTAATGGTCATTGTACTGGGCAGGGCTGTTTCAGTGCACACAGAGTTCATACTGAGGTGTAATATTGTGAGCTCTGTGGTGCAATAAAGGAGTTGTTATCAGATCAGTGTAACCTGCTGCGTGGCTAACGTCACTGGAGGACAGGGGGATTTTCATGGAGGCTTAATCCTCACAGATCTGTTTCCGACATATTTACTTGTGTTTGTGGCGTTAAACTGGCTGGATGTTTATTTTTTCTTTCTCCCTTCTTGACAGAAATAACAGTCCTTTGCTCAGTTTTTTTGTTAATGCTGTTGAAAATAGGAGAACAGCTGAGCATGAGCTGGATGATAAGCTATGAGCTGTGTGTTTGCCAGAATCCGAACCTCTTCTTTTGTTTCAGGCTGCGCGCTTTGTCCCTTTTCCCTCCTCCTCTTCGCCTCCTGTCGCCACTTCAGGCACTTCTCCTTCCCTCAAAGGCGTTCCCACCAGTGGTTCTTGTTATTTGGTGTAAATATCCCAAATGTTTCTCTTTTTTATATACTGTATTTCTGCCGTCACTGAGAGGTTCTGTCGAGGTTGTGTGAAGCATGAAGCAATTTGGAAATCACGATACAGATCACAACGCACGGCTAGAAAGAGAGATGTTAAACCTCGCAGTTTCATCCGACTCTGTCTGTCTCGGTCCTTCTCGTAAGGATTTTTGTTTCAAATTGTATAATGTTGAAAAAATAATAATAATAAACTATTGTCACACCTTATTAACTACATCTTGAAGGAGATGGTGCTTTGTAAAAGATTAGATTATAGTCAATCTACAACATTTTGGAGTTTAAAGAGTTAATTTCTTTTAGTTTTTTCAAAGTCATGATGTACATTTTTTACATAGAAAAAAAACCCTTAACACAGTACGAATGGACAAGCATGTTTGCATTTATATGTTTTATTTATCCAGATGAGAGTATTATTTGCAAAATCATTAAAGGTTTTCAATTCTTTTATTGTAGTTTTGTCATCTATAATAATGTCAGAACATTTTCCAGAGCCCCATATCCCAAAGATATTCAATCTACAATCCACGAAAAACAGCAAATCCTCACATTTGAGAAGCTGGAGCCGTCCCATTTGTGGCATTTTAACTTAAAAACGATTTCAAAATACTTTCCATTGAATCTTTCGTCGATCAACTACTCAATTAATGGGCACATCGTTGTAGTTGTGGTTCAAATCAACACAGAGACACAAAGATGTAGGCCATTGTATACACGCATTTTCTGATAAATCTCAAGCAACATATGAGGAAATACATTCTAAGTACACTAAAATTAGAACATGTAAGTAATGAGATGTTAATCCCTAGTATTGTATGTTTTATTTACAATTTGCATTAAAGAATTTACTAATTTACAGGACTCCCAAAGTCATTACATTACAGGTCATTTAGCAGACGCTCTTATCCAGAGCGACTTACAGTGAACTAACTACAGGGACAGTCCCCCCGGAGCAACTCAGGGTCTCTTGCTCAGGGGCACAATGGTGGCAGCCCTAGTATTTAACTCACAACTTTCCGGTTTTCTATTTGGACAGTAACCCTGAATGACCTCTTGGCCTGGTCCCTCTTTATAAAATAGATATTTGAATTCAATGGTACAATCCTGTTTATATAAATGCATAATAAAAATGAGGCACCTCTAGCAGACAGTAGTACCTTACCAATAGTATATTTCTAGCTGTCCTCTCTATTGGACAACATGTCCCACCCCCTCCAGGACACTGTGTCCGCACTGTGCAGCTCCTTCAGTGACAGGCTGCTTCACCCGCGGTGTCTCACGGAGAGATACCGTAGGTCCTTTCTCCCTGCAGCGGTCAGACTGTACCATCACCACGGCCCCTGGTAGACCACCGCACCAAGAACAGACTATTTTACCACTATTGGTGCAATTATCACTGCCATGTGCAATATTCACTTTTTATAATTTAATAACCACGTGATAAAATGAGCAGTCCACGATAATGCCCTTTTTAAATCTTTAAAGAAAATACCTTAGATGGAGAAAAAAAAGACTAGTAATTTTCAAAGTCACTGCATTAACTTTATTTATAATCTGATTTTTATATGGAAGACTTTTCTAACCTTTTCGCAGCAGTTTTGTTTGTAAAATGTTGCTCTTGAACATCCAAATGGAGCGCAACGTCGCAAAGTTATCGCGTCAGGATTTGGCGACTCCACGCATGCGTACTGCGGATCCAACGCTGATGCAAGATATTTTCGGCGCAGCATTGTGGGACTGATCGAGGGACAAAAAGTAGCCGGATTTCAGTCACTTTTCAGCCCGCAAACATGTCTGGAGACGAGGTAAATCATCTCGGGTTATCCACAATTTAGTCCGTGTTGGTGTGTAGACTTGTTGGGTGAAAGTATGTGAATTATCGCGTCAGATGGGTGTTGAGACGACTTTGGGCCTCGGCACTGCTGCTCCTCCCTGTCCGCCGCACCAGCTCTCACATGGCTGCAGCCGAGCTAGCAACGGCCCTGACTGCCAAAATGACACGAAAGCATCCAGAACACCTCTTTATCACGATATATCACATCGTGCAGATTAATAATTCTCATCGTGGTTTATCAATCCGCCCTGTCACAGCTGCTGGGTAACTCAAATCATACGTTTGACGTTAGCTAGCTAGCGTTAGCCGGTCGGTAACTAAGCTGCGGCGCTAACGGCCAGTGTTACCAGAAACAAAAAAGCTACCGTTACGTTGCATTAACGTTAAATAACGGTAGCTCTGTTTTAGTCTAGATAGACAGTTTTCACCGAGACAGAGTTGTGACAGATATAATTGTCAGAAACACTATCATAATTAAATATCACGAAATGAATCAATTTAACGTGTCATTGGGGTTCATCCCCATGATCCCTCTGTGTGCTATGTTCTTTAGATAAACTCACATTTGAGGAGATTCGTGTTTTAAAATGACGAACAAATGAAGTGAGACGTTTCAAATGCAGTTTGAATGAGATGTTTTCTTCTTCACATCAGCCAATGTGGCGATAATGTCTTAATATAAGAAAACTATCTTGCCCGCAAATTTAAAGGGCGTAGGTTTCAAAGACTTTAAAAACAGTAGTCTATAAGCTGGAGGAGGATGAGTTCAACTTTGATTTAGAGAAACATTGTTGAGAGCAAAAAACCCTTTTAAAACCCTCGTTTAGTGTCATATTAAGAGGATGTTAAGCTGGGGGAACATATGCAAATCAGTTTATTTATATAGCACATGTATCACACCGACGTATAGAAAGCAATAATACATTTTAAGAGAAATAAAATAGAAATTAACAGCAGATTATAAAGCAGTAAGACTTCCGACCCACATGAACATACTTCCATGCAATTTCAGATGTGTTCAAAAAAATGTGTTTTTTTTTATTGTCATTAGTAACATAAGTTATGTGGGTGTGATGACAAACCAGTCATTCAGCAGTTACAGTATTTCAGAAAATTGCATCAGTTGACTGAGATAACAATAAGAGGAAGATCTCCAAACATCAATGTTGAAGCTATTTATTACTCTGAATCTGTCAGGTGTCTCTTGTGGGGCTTCATTTAGATTATTTTCAATAAAGATTCATCTATTATTTTCTGCATCAATTGTTTAATTAGTGATATTTTAAGTTGACATGTTTAGATTTCTTGTTTTGTCTGACAAACTGTCCAAATATATTCAATTAACTATCATTAAAGTCAAATAGTCCAATTTGAGATTCTGTGACCAGAGCGTTTTTGGCATTTTTGCTAAACATGACACAAACTGAGATTCATTTTGCAGATTAATTTTCTGTCAATTGACTATTCAATGTCTTTAATTTTCTATTGCAGGACAATTTAGACAGCAGTTAGACAGTAGCCGAGTCACTGTTTTATATCAGAGCACAACATATGTAACATCACTTAACTTTAGTTTAGTGTTACCAGTTGATTTAGTAAAAAAATAACCTTTTTAAGAAAAACATAGCTGTAATACATTAAACACAAAACATTTCTAATCACAGAAGTGGAAGCTCAGACAAAACCAAATTAAATGAGCAATTTATAAAAAAGAACAAATTATTTATCACAAGGCAAGAAGTTAAAACATGTCACAGTTGTAAAACTTAATTTTCTCTTTTCTTTTCCTCCGCTTCAGATGATTTTTGACCCTAACATGACCAAGAAGAAGAAGAAGAAGAAGAAGCCCTTCATGCTGGATGAGGAAGGAGGAGAGGGGGTCGGAGGAGAAGAGGCCAAGGAGGTGGAAGCGAAGGAGGCCGAACCAGAGACTGGAGACGACCGGGAGATGGATATAGATGAAGATGAAATCAGGAAGAAAGGTTAGAACGAAAAGAGAGACGTGTCCGTCTGTTCTTCACAAGAGATGTTGCATCGTATGTTTAACTCAGCCGGCATTAAATTGGAATTCATTTGTTTTGTCTTCTCCAGAGCCGTCCGATGATTTGAACGACTTGAACTTCTTCAACCAGAAGAAAAAGAAGAAGAAGCCCAAGAAAGTATTTGAAAACGAAGTCGAGGAGGGATTAAAGGTTAGTCACTGCTAAAGCACCACCACTCTCTCTTTCTTGTCTTAACCACATTCACACGGCCATTTCTCGTCAACTCCTTGCTGAGTTTCACTTCTCATTGGTCCGACTCAGGAGCTGAAAATTGAAGGAGAGCAGACAGAGGTGCTGGATGAGGACAACCTGGATCTGATGCTGCCTACCAAAAAGAAGAAGACAAAGAAAGTGGACTTTGACGAAGGCGAACTACTGGAGAAGGATGACCGTGAGAATAACTCCCCTCGCATTTTAAAGCGGAGAACTAAAGGAAGAGACGAGTAATAATAAGTTTGTATGATGTGTTTCCAGCATTGGAGGATGATGAGGGGAAAAACAACGATGGGATCTCCTTCAGCTCCATCACGGGACCGTCCTGGTCCGGCTCTGAAAGAGACTACTCTTATGATGAGGTGGGACAAATGTAAAAATGTATTTTCATCCACTCAAAACGTCATACTTCCTTGTTGTGTGTGTGCTCAAGCGGAAAAGAAAGTTGCATCGAAGAATGTGGCGCAATGAGGGAGGAAAAACCAGGAAGGGATCTTAATTATAACCAATTTCATTTCCTGTGAACTAGAACAAATACAAAACTTTAGTTGTTTTGTACTGTTGCCTGCTAAGTTATGTTATTGCTGTTATGTGTGCTTAAATATGAACACACAAACATAATGCACACATTTTTAGATTTGGTGTCAAGTCCTGAGCTCATCATCATATCATGGTTGTCGTGAATAAACGTCCATTAAGCCACTTAGAAATCACAGGAATAAGAAACTCCTTTTGCACTATCAATATTATACTGACACTCCTCTTGCCATTAATATGCATATGTTTGCCCTGTGTTGAAAACCTGTGAAGTCAACAATTACAAATGTATCTTAAGACTACAGTTGGCGTAACTCTCTGCACCCTCTCTGTCTCAGCTCCTGAACCGAGTCTTCAACATCATGAGGGAGAAGAACCCGGACATGGTGGCCGGAGAGAAGAGGAAGTTTGTGATGAAGCCTCCTCAGGTGGTCCGAGTGGGAACCAAGAAAACCTCCTTCGTCAACTTCACAGACATCTGCAAACTGTGAGCCTCCCACCTCTCTCACTGTTGACAGCAGTGCTACAATTTAAATGTTATTTACAAACTGACTGTTCATGTGCTTCATCACAGGTTGCATCGTCAGCCTAAACATCTCCTCGCTTTCCTTTTGGCTGAGCTGGGAACAAGGTGAGTTTTTGTTTTTACCATCATGAAATTCAGGAATCTACAGTTATTGGATTTTGTGTAATATCTGGCACTAGTTCCTAAAATGAAAGGAAAGTTTAATTTGTGTTTTTGCTTCTTCTTTTCTGTTCACAGCGGTTCCATAGACGGAAATAACCAGCTTGTGATCAAAGGCAGATTTCAACAGAAACAGATAGAAAATGTGTTGAGAAGATATATCAGTAAGTAGCCATTTAATGTAGGAAAAACAAATCAACTTAAATCTTTTTAAATGAATGCTTTGGTTTTACACCATATTTGTTCAATGTCTGTATTTAACTTTGGTCTGTGGGTTGAATATAAGAATGATAAATCCCATTTACAAAGACAGGTGCTTTGTAGCCAGGACGGGTATCGAGCAGTATTAAACCATTTTACTTTGGAGGAAATTCACTTGCGTAAAATCATACAAACTGACAACACGCCTCGGATAATACCCTCGCTAGTCGGCACCAGAATCACTTATCGGTTAAACCTATTATTAAAATGGTTATCATTTTATTAATGTACACATACCAAATCAAATGTTGCTTTATAAAGAGACAAGCATCCGTCAGCTTCGATTTCAAATGGCTTTTATAATCTACACAATATTTTCATGGACAATATTTAACCTTATAGATTAAATTGTGCTCCATTTTGACTATCTTCTGAAAATTAGTTGTGAGGAACATCCCTCATAAACAGTTAAATAAAGTCATTTTCCACCGTGGGTCCAATCGGGTTATAGGACTGCAATGCAAAATCAGGCGCATTTTTAATCAACATTTAATTTAAATGCCACACCTTGTACTTCTCTACCGAGAACAAAAGAACATCTAACAGAACGTCTTGTGAACTACAGGAAGTAGTGCCGTGCTAATATCTGTCTTCCCCCCACAGAGGAATATGTGACGTGTCACACCTGCCGCTCTCCAGAGACCATCCTGCAGAAGGACACTCGCCTCTATTTCCTGCAGTGTGAAACGTGCCACTCCCGCTGCTCCGTCGCCAGCATCAAGACCGGTTT